>NW_019267010.1:326574-328186 GCF_002742605.1 Olea europaea var. sylvestris
TCACGGTCCATTGTTTCCATGAAAAATAATAAGTGGAACTTTTTTATGAGGTAATATGTACATGATGCGTACAAAAGTTAATATATATGTTTATTAACTTAATCGACACATACAAGTGTGATAACTTGTATTTTCACCATCTCAGTAATATAAAAATTATGTCATTTCAATCGTTCTTTATGACTAGTCAATTTTTTTGTGTTATATACGTTAGTGAGTCCATTATTAGAGTCATTTCGTTTAAAAAATTAAACTATAATAGATAACGACTGTAGTATCGTTTTACTTTACAGATAACGACTGGAATGGTGTTCTATATTTCAGATAGCAATTGGAATGTTATTATATCCAATGGTTGCAAATAACACAAAAAACACACTAAATACGCAAACAATACCAACTAAATATTATTCAATACTATATTTAATAATAAAACCCTTGTTCAAATGTGATTGAAGAGATTGAAGAGAAGAAAATATGTGAAAATAATATTATTAAAAATAGTATTAAATAATATTTAGTTGGTATTGTTTGCGTATTTAGTGTGCGTTTTGTGTTCTTTGCAACCATTGGATGTAATAACATTCCAACTGCTATCAGAAATATAGAACTCCACTCAGTCGTTATCTGTAAAGAAAAACGACACTACAGTCGTTATATATTGTAGTTTGATTTTTTCAACGAAATGACTCTAATAATGGACTCACTAACGTATATAACACAAAAAAATTGACTAGTCACAAAGAACGATTGAAATGACATAATTTTTATATTATTGAGATGGTGAAAATACAAGTTATCTCACTTGTATGTGTCGATTAAGTTAATAAACATATCTATTAATTTTTGTACGTATCATGTACATATTACAATATAAATAAGTTTCACTTATTATTTTTCAGTGAAAGAATGGACATTGACTACTTATACTCATATTTATACACATAACAGCACAAATGTCGTTTTCATGTCCAGTAACGACACTTGTGTCGTTCCGAAATTTTCACCGAATGTGTAATTTAGATACCAATTTTAAGCATACCGTATATGCCGGTTATCATATTTATAGGTAGCTTACCGTATATGCAGGTTACCGTATTTGCAGGTAACTTACTGTATTTGCACCCTACCATATTTTGCAGTTTACCGTATATGCTGCCTACCGTATTTGCAGAAAGCTCATCGTATTTACAATCTATGCCAATTCTACCGTTATTCGTCACGTAATTAATAATTCTGACTTTCTTAAGTTAGGAGGTCCAATCCTTCAGGTCGACGCGATGGAAATGAAGCGAAAAATAGGAGAAACTAACAGAACGACACATGATACAAGTGCCGTTAAACGTCACATGTGTCGTTCTGTCAATAAACACGAGTATGAGCAGCCACGAGCCTTCCGAGCCTCGATATTCGATAATTTGAGCTGATTAAAGTCACAAGATGGATATGCCGCTTACATAATTTGGGAAATACTCTAATTACTTTTGTTTACCAATGAATGTGTATGGTGACTTGTGATTTCACCAACACGACATCTACAATCTATGTCAATTCTATCGTTATTCGTCATGTAATTAATAATTATGACTTTTTTAAATTAAGAGGTCCGATC
>NW_019267011.1:0-6350 GCF_002742605.1 Olea europaea var. sylvestris
TTCAAAAACTGTCATACATTACTTTTGTGCTCAAACGAAGTATAAAACTAAAATTATATGCATGCATATTGAAAAATAGAAAAGCTTGATAAAACTAAAAAATTAAAAGCACGTTGAAGATAAAGGAATGAGAACATACCTTTTTCTCAACAAAAATATATGGTTGAACAACTTCCTTCGGTTAATTTCAATTGATCTTCCTTCAATCAATTGATCACTGATGTTTCGTCCTTAGATTATTTTAATAGATGGACGAGAGTCAGTGCACAAAGTAATATAATATTATAATGAGTACGACATTATTTGATGCAGAATCCACCATCAATTGCTAACTTACTATCATATGTTTAGAGCTTTTATTTTTTATTTTTTATTTATTTATTTTTTTTTGATAACCCAGGTGTCCCAGCTTAGCCGGACTAAATCCTGGACCTCTAGCCCCTAGCCCCTCAGTGACTAGTAGAGGTAAATCGCAGGTTGTGCCCTTGTTGGTTCCCAGGTTCCCACATGACTTTTACTCCTTCCCCAAAGGGACCCTCCTCCATGGTTATTATATGTTTAGAGCTTTTAAATTAGTAAGACGATGGATTATGCAATATATGAGTGGGACAATATTAAATATGTAACAGATCTTCTTAATCTAGACAAAAATCTTCACAAGATCTATATTTTCTTTGTTAAATCAATTTAATAAAGTCTTAATTACTGCAAAAACTAATTAGAGAAAACCCTAACTCAAATTCGTTTCAGAGAAGAGTAATGTTATTTATAGTCACTCACTGCGGTAATTGTCCTACGTGTCATCCTATATAGAGATTTTTTATAGTCGTTTACTGTGGTAGTCGTCTTACATGGCATCCTATATAACGATTTGTGATTTGATGTATTAATGTGATATTTTTTTCTTGTTTGATATATCAAATCACTTATCACTATATATATGTCATGTAGGATGATTGCGCTAGTAAGTGACTACAAATAACATTATTTTTTAGAGAGTGCACTCTTATGAAATTTGTACGATTTCACATCCAACAAAAGAAATTCATTTAAGGTGACTAAATAATTTCAATGGTGTAATGCACATGCAACACACATTAATATATATATACACACATGCAGTAAAAGAGCGACATGAAGTACTTTCACAAATTCAATAAGACATTCTTTGTTGATCCCAAATGCAATGCAAGATTGAGATTAATGACAATTATGAAATATTCAAGATTGCACTACGAAAATAAGATTAAAGTAAAGTAGAAAAGAGAAACTAAGCAGAGGAATGATGAAATTTATTAAAAGGACAATATGGAAAGAATAATACAGGACAGCGATAATGCTTCATCTAAAACTAACAAAGGAGTCTCTAATTTATAAGTCACGTCCATAAACTCAATGGAGTTCTAAAAGGTAAGAAAATATACTAGCATTAGGTTAAACTGCGTAAAAGGAAAAAATCTTGGATATATTTTGATTCTTTCCAAATTCAAGCCAAACGTGATCTTTCAAGATTTCAACCCAATTTTGAGGCATTAAACTTCATAATCTCCACCTTAATTCAAAATTTCTGTGCAACGAACGAAACTCCAAGATTTCAAATCCGTCTGCAACAAAATGAACTGACCAATCTCCTTAACACAATAAGTAAAATCTCTACAATCAAACCATCGTCCTCTGCATGGCGTCTACAAGCGACACCTGAACCCAAATCCTAAGTTTCCAAAATTTCACCAAAGAATTACTGTTGACCAAACAGGGTCGAAACACACCCTGTAGCAGAAAATGTACCACATTTTAGATCAGAAGGCCCCTTGCTAGAACTGTCACCTTCAATGTCCCCTAAAGCATTCCAGACATTATTGGCACCACCGTACCTACGCTCCATGAGTCCAACCCTAGCAACTGAATACAATGTATCTGCTGAAATTGGTGACAAAGCGAAATCACCTACGCTCTCCCTAGTAATGTTCTTAACCAAGTCAGAGCTTGCCACAAGAGGTCCTGTACCAATCTGAACTTCCACCATAATACTAAACTTGTCCAAATGTATCTTAACCGATTCTGTGTTCCCCTGCAAGATATACAACTGAGACTTCTTCCATCCCTCCAGTACAACCCGGACACCCCCTTCGGACCTTCAAGACTCCACTTTCACTAGAGAATTTATACCCTTTTGTATCTAAGGTAATCAGCGATATGAAATTCTTTGTCAAGTCTGGAACATGGCGAACTTAATCAAGTGTCCTCACTATCCCATCTTGTAGTCTGAATCTGACTCGATTGATTCATGCAACCCAACAAGATTGGTTGTTTCCCATGACAACTTCACCATGCTTCACCATCTCATATGCCTGAAACAAAACCCTATTGGGATACGAACATGCAGAATCCATAATCCACTCCCCAGGTTTGGATTCCCCATCAGATACAATCAACATTACATCTCCATCATCTGAAAAATTCTCAACAATGTTAGTCTCGTTACGTGATTGCCTCGCTTGATTTGCATGTAAATCACATTTACCTTGCAATTTGTTGGAATTTTCTTCATGCGTTCTTTCCTCTTGCAGTAATAACAATATACATTGCTGTACCTCACATTTGATCTACCCTCTGTCGATCACCATAAGTAACCAAAGCATCCCCACCCTTAGATGTAAGATCTCCAACCAACAGCTCCATCTTTTCCTTTGAGAACATGGCATCATATACCTCCTCAATGGTCAGCGTGTCACGACTATACAATATAGTATCACGAAATGACGAAAAAGAACTGGGTAGCGAACACAACGGGATCAAGACCAGATCCTCTTCATCATATTTTACCTCCAAAATCTCCAAATCTGCAACAATCTCTTTGAACATAGTAAGATGGTATTGCAGTGACCCTCCTTCAGCCTTATGATGGGAATACAACTTATGTTTTAGAGTCAGTTTGCTCGTCGGACTTTTTGTCATGCACAACTGCTTCAACTTGAGCCACAAAGCAGTCGTCGTCTTCTCTTTCAAGACATCCTATAGAATATTGTTGGATAAGTGAAGATGAATCTGCCCTAGAGCCTTTCGATCCCTCAGTTATTTCTCCTCCATAGACAAATTTGCTGGTATCCTCTCAAAATCCAGCAAAGCATCGTCAAGATCCATCTGCATCAACATAGCCCTCATCTTTACTTGTCACAGCGAAAATCTTGTATTGCGATCTAACAGCGAAATGTCATACTTCAACGAATTCATACTTGAAAAATCTCAACCAGATCACAAAGAACCTGCAACTTGTGCTCTGATACCACTTGTTGATCCCAAAGCCGATGCAAGATTGAGATTAATCACAATTATGAAATATTCAAGATCGTATCACGAAAACAAGATTAAAGTAAAGTAGAAAAAGAGAAACTAAGTAGAGGAACGATGAAATTTATTAAACCGACAATATAGAGAGAATAATACATGACAACAATAATGCTTCATATAAAACTGACAAAAAAGTCTCTAATTTATAGGCTACGTCCATAAACTTAATGGAGTTCTAAAAGATAAGAAAATATACTAGAATTAGGTTAAACCGCGTCAAAGGAAAATTTTTTGGATGTATTTTGATTCTTTTCAAATTCAAGTCAAACGTGATCTTCCAAAATTTCAACCCAATTTTGATGTATTAAACCTAACATTCTTATCATATCTTCCATCATTTATAATTAGGGTAAGTTTGCTTCTAATTGCGAGTAATGTAAAAGGACACTAAAAGTGTGATATTCAGTCCTATTCCTATCATTAAGACATTTTTACATGTCTCCCGTCATTTATAATCTTGATAAGTTATCTTTGACTTTTTAATAATAGAAAAGGCAGTTACAGAGTGATGTACATTCGTATGACTATCATTAAGATATTCTTAACATGTCTCCCCTCATTTATAATGACGATATTTCCTTTGAATCACTAACAATAATAAAATGTAGTAAAAGAGCGTCCTACTACTATTACTAAGACATTCTTATCATGTCTTCTCTCATTCATAATCTCGATAAGTTTACAATTAATTACTAATTATATAAAATAGCATTTTACATCTTACTATACTTTAGTGGATCATATCATGACATAGATAAGCTGATATTTGACAATTGTGAAAATACTTTTTCATCTTGAATTTCAAGAATTCTTCGCTATCTTTTCATCAATCTTAGTAGGATAAAATCTCCAATGTAATTTATACTTGAATGCTATATTTGAGTGCTACAAGGGTAAAAAAACAAATATCCTTTAATAGTAGAACATTTCATCGTTGTATATGTTTGATGGTTAAACTTCGATTAACCTATCGACAATGAAAGTCTTGACTAACAAATTTCTCCTTTATATTTCATCGGGGAATTAAAATCACACCTAAAAGGCAAAAAAAATTTATAAAATTTCATAAAAAACTAAAAAATTAACTCACTTGAAATTCCAAAAAAAAAAAAAAAAAAAAAAAGGGTTAGATAACAGAACATATTAAAATTTTTTTTAAAAATTAACAATTTTTTTAGACAATAAACACAATCCAAACCCCTAATCCCCAATATTTAGACCACCAGTTTTAAGTCTCCATTTGCAGAATTCCATTGGACTGTCTATCTCTGTATCTCTCATTTTCTCTCTCTAAATTTAATTTTGTACAGCTAAACCATGAATGGTGGCTCCTCCAATTCGGCCGGTGGTGGTGGTGGTGGTGGTGGTGGTGATGGAGCATCCAAATTGCTTGCTGACCTCCCCTCTCGCGGCCTCTTGTCCGCCAATGTAGTTTCATCAAACCTGGTACATCTCAATCCCCTAAAACCTAATTGTATTTTTTAAATCTTTGACATATTTAAGGATGTTGATTCTATTTTTTGGTTGGATTTTGGAATTGAAGACTTAAGGACAGTGCTTTTTTTATGCGAATGGGAAATGAATTTTGCTAATCAAATGGAGTTATTTGGAATTAACATTTTTAGGCAAGAAATGATAAGAATAAATGGAATTATCTGATGATGTAGAAGGATGGGATTGATAAGTGCTGTTTGCTTTGGAAGATTAAGTTTTCAATAAAGCCACGAGTTTAGGAAAATTTTAACGGAACTCTTGACGTGGCAAAATATGATAGGACTATTTTTTTTCTTTTTTCTCATCTTCCAATGATATCTTGACATATGTTGTCTGCAAATTTTTATGTCAAAATATTCCGTGCCTGTATCAGTGTTCTTAAGTTTTTGTAAGCACGTTTTAATTCACTTGGTTTGGTAACTTCCTTTTATGTGGCAACAATTGAATGGTCATCAGACAGTTCCGGGAAACTGTTGGGATTTTTCACCCAACGTGCGGTTTCAATCACCAATACTCAACCATAGCAGGAATAAAAACTATGCAGAAAATTAAAGGACGCACAAATTGTTCACCCAGTTTGGCCAAGCCTAATCTGGGGGGTTCAGAGGCAAAACAACCCAAGCCCGTCACTATGCAAAGAACCTCCCAAGAGAGAACACGAGATCGTTTTAGAAGATTCATATTTACACCAAGAAAATCAGATCATCGACTTTACAAATAGCCTCACAATATTGGCCATAATCGACCCTGACCTGGACTCTAATGTAGTATCAATTTACAGTGTAAAAATCTGACCAAACAGACCAAAGAACCCGCTGCCAGAAAAGACAAAATACCAGTCAGCTACCAGTAAAATAAACACCAGATCACCGGCTCAGAGCACTGGCCTTACTACTGAAAATATGGCCGAAAAGTATATATAATCAGATATGAAATTTCCTTCGCCAAAGAGAGAGAAGAGAGAAATTTGCCATTTTTTGGAAGAAAAATGAAGGGAAAATGAAAATCATATTCCTCTCTCTCCTTCCATCCATATCAATTAAATGATAGAAAAGTTTAAACTAATCTCAACCCTCCATTTTGATTAATGGTCCATGATTTTTTCAAACAAATACACATCCTTGTGAAATGTAAGTTGCCATGTAGCCAACAAATGGAGAAAACATTTTTTGTCATTTGTAAAAAATGTGATTAATGGGTTTTGAAAATATTTTACAATCTTCACCTTGTTTTCACAAATCCCTAGCTCTCTCTAGTTGCTACAATGCATGTGCCGGTTATGTTTTTGCCCTACATCATCGCCCTTAGTACCTGCAAAAGAAATTAACCTGTATCAATACGTAGTAAAGATAAACAAGCCTTAAATTTACCTACATTTAGAATTTTGGTTCCCATATTAGATGGGTTCATGTCGGTGTGAATTTTTTCAAGTATGAAATGGTACTTCACCTCAATGTGTTTAGATCTCTCATGATAAATTGGATTTTTACATAAAAGTAAAGCAC
>NW_019267012.1:0-6345 GCF_002742605.1 Olea europaea var. sylvestris
GACCTGTTGATCGGAAACAAAAATCGCCCCAGGGGCAATTTAGTCATTTTTTCGCGACGGTGTCGGGATGGGCTCAAATTTGATAGGTTGATCGGAAACAAAAATCGTGCCGGGGGCAATTTCGTCATTTTTCACGACGGTGTCGAAATGGGCTAAAATTTGACTGGTTGACGGGAAACAAAAATTGCGCCGGGGGCAATTTCGTCATTTATCACGACGGTGTCGGAATGGGCTAAAATTTGACAGGTTGATCGAAAAAAAAATCACGCCGGGGGCAATTTCGTCATTTTTCGCAACGGTGTCGGAATGTCCTGAAATTTGGCTGGTTGATCGGAAGTAAAAATCGCACCGTGGGCAATTTTGTCATTTTTCGCGATGGTGTCGGAATGGGCTAACATTTGACCGGTTGATCGGAAACAAAAATCGCGCCAGGGGCAATTTCGTCATTTTTCGCAACGGTGTCGGAATGTGCTCAAATTTGACAGGTTGATCGGAAACAAAAATCGCGCCAGGGGCAATTTCGTCATTTTTCGCGACAGTGTCGGATTGTGTGCTCAAATTTGACAGGTTGATCAGAAACAAAAAGCGCGCCAGGGGCAATTTCGTCATTTTTCGCGATGGTGTTGGAATGGGCTAAAATTCTGCAAGTTGATGGGAAACAAAAATTGTGCCGTGGGAAATTTCTTCATTTTTCGCGAGGGTGTCGGAATGGGCTGAAATTTTGTAGGTTGACTGGAAACAAAAACCGCGCGGGGGGAAATTTCATCATTTTTCGCGACGGTGTCGAAATGGGCAGAAATTTGGCTGGTTAACTGGAAACAAAAATCGCGCCGAGGGCAATTTCGCCTTTTTTCGCGACGGTGGCGTAATGGGCTAAAATTTGACTGGTTGATAGGAAACAAAAATCGTTCCGGGGGCAATTTCATCATTTTTAGCGAAGGTGTCGGAATGGGCTAAAATTTGACAGGTTGATCAAAAACAAAAATCTCGCCAGGGGCAATTTCGTCATTTTTCGCAATAGTGTCGGGATGGCCTGAAATTTGGCTGGTTGATTGGAAGCAAAAATCGAACCGAGGGCAATTTCGTCATTTTTCACGACGGTGTCGGAATGGGCTAAAATTCTGCAGGTTGATGGGAAACAAAAATTGCGCCGGGGGAAATTTCTTCATTTTTCGCGATGGTGTCGGAATGGGCTGAAATTTCGCGGGTTGAGTGGAAACAAAAACCGCGCCGGGGGCAATTTCGTCATTTTTCGTGACGGTGTCGGAATGGGCAGAAATTTGGCTGGTTGACTGGAAAAAAAAATCGCGCCGGGGGCAATTTCCCCTTTTTCCCGACGGTGTCAGAATGGGTTAAAATTTGACAGGTTGATCGGAATCAAAAATCGTGCCAAGAGCAATTTCATCATTTTTCGCGACGGTGTCGGAATGGGCTAAAATGTGACAGGTTGATCGAAAACAAAAACTTCGCCAGGGGTAATTTCGTCATTTTTCGCGACGGTGTCGGAATGTGTGCTTAAATTTGACAGTTTGATCGGAAAAAAAATCGCGCCTAGGGCAATTTCGTCATTTTTCACGACGGTGTCGGATTGGGCTAAAATTCTGCAGGTTGATGGGAAACAAAAATTGCGCCAGGGGAAATTTCTTCATTTTTCGCGATGGTGTCGGAATGGGCTGAAATTTTGCGGGTTGACTGGAAACAAAAACCGCCCCAGGGGCAATTTAGTGATTTTTGGCGACGGAGTCGGAATGGGCTCAAATTTGACAGGTTGATCGGAAACAAAAATCGCGCCAGGGTCAATTTCGTCATTTTTCGCGACGGTGTCGTAATGGGCTGAAATTTGGCTGGTTTATGGGAAGCAAAAATCGCGCCGAGGGCAATTTCGTCATTTTTCGCGACGGTGTCAGAATGGGCTAAAATTTGACAGGTTTATCGGTAACAAAAATCGCCCCAGGGGCAATTTCGTCATTTCTCGCGACGGTGTCGGAATGGGCTGAAATTTGGCTGGTTGATTGGAAGCAAAAATCACGCCGGGGGCAATTTCGTCTTTTTACGCGAAGGTGTCGGATTGGGCCAAAATTTGACAGGTTGATCGGAAACAAAAATCGTTCCAGGTGCAATTTCGTCATTTTTCGCGACGATGTCGGAATGGGCTAAAATTTGACAGGTTGATTGGAAGGAAAAATCTCGCCAGGGGCAATTTAGTCATTTTTCGAGAACGAGTCGAAATGTGCTCAAATTTGACAGGATGATCCGAAACAAAACCGTGCCAGGGGCAATTTCGTCATTTTTCGCGACGCTGTCGGACTGGGCTGAAATTTTGCAGGTTGATTGGAAACAAAAACCGCCCCGAGGGCAATTTTGTCATTTTTCGCGACGGCGTCGGACTGGGCTGAATTTCGGCTAGTCGACTGGAAGAAAAAATCACGCCGGGGGCAATTTCGTCATTTTTCGCGACAGTGTCGGAATGGGCAAAAATTTGACAGGTTGATTGGAAACAAAAATTGCGTAAGGGGCAATGTCGTCATTTTTCACGACGGTGTCGGAATGGGCTAAAATTTGACAGGTTGATCGGAAACAAAAATCGCCCCAGGGGCTATTTAGTCATTTTTTCGCAACGGTGTCGGAATGGGCTAACATTTGACAGGTTCATCGGAAACAAAAACCGCGTCTGGGGCAATTTCATCATTTTTCGCGATAGTGTCGGAATGTGTGCTCAAATTTGACAGGTTGATCGGAAACAAAAAGCGCGCCAGTGGCAATTTCGTCATTTTTCGCGACGGTGTCGGAATGGGCTAAAATTCTGCAGGTTGATGGGAAACAAAAATTACGCCGGGAGAATTTCTTCATTTTTCGCGACGGTGTCGGAATGGGCTGAAATTTTGCAGGTTTACTGGAAACAAAAACCGCGCCGGGGACAATTTCGTCATTTTTCGCGACGATGTCGGAATGGGCTAACATTTGACGGGTTGATCGGAAACAAAAGCCGCGCCTGGGGCAATTTCATCATTTTTCGCGACAGTGTCGGAATGTGCGCTCAAATTTGACAGGTTGATTGGAAACAAAAAGCGCGCCAGTGGCAATTTCGTCATTTTTCGCGACGGTGTCGGAATGGGCTAAATTTCTGCAGGTTGATGGGGAACAAAAGTTGCGCCGGGGGAATTTCTTCATTTTTCGCGACGGTGTCGGAATGGGCTGAAATTTTGCGGGTTGACAGGAAACAAAAATCGCGTCGGGGACAATTTCGTCATTTTTCGCGACAGTGTCGGAATGGGCAAAAATTTGGCTGGTTGACTGGAAACAAAAATCGCGCTGGGGGCAATTTCGTCTTTTTTCGCGATGGTGTCGGAATGGACGAAAATTTGACAGGTTGATCGGAAACAAAAATCGCCCCAGGGGAAATTTAGTTATTTTTCGCGATCGAGTCGAAATGGGCTCAAATTTGACAGGTTGATCGGAAACAAAAATTGTGCCGGGGGCAACTTCGTCATTTTTCGCGACGGTGTCGAAATGGGCTAAAATTTGACTGGTTGATTGGAAACAAAAATCACTCCGGGGAAAATTTCGTCATTTTTAGCGCCGGTGTCGGAATGGGCTAAAATTTGACAGGTTGATCGAAAACAAAAATCGCGTCGGGGGCAATTTCGTCATTTTTCGCAACAGTGTCGGAATGGCCTAAAATTTGGCTAGTTGATTGGAAGCAAAAATCGCACCGGGGGCAATTTCGTAATTTTTCGCGACGGTGTCGAAATGGGCTAAAATTCTGCGGGTTTATGGGAAACAAAAATTGCGCCAAGGGAAATTTCTTCATTTTTCGCGATGGTGTCGGAATGGGCTGAAATTTCGCGGGTTGAGTGGAAACAAAAACCGCGCCGGGGGCAATTTCGTCATTTTTCGTGACGGTGTCGGAATGGGCAGAAATTTGGCTGGTTGACTGGAAAAAAAAATCACGCCGGGGGCAATTTCCCCTTTTTCCCGACGGTGTCAGAATGGGCTAAAATTTGACAGGTTGATCGGAATCAAAAATCGTGCCAGGAGCAATTTCATCATTTTTCGCGACGGTGTCGGAATGGGCTAAAATGTGACAGGTTGATCGAAAACAAAAACCTCGCCAGGGGTAATTTCGTCATTTTTCGCGACGGTGTCGGAATGTGTGCTTAAATTTGACAGTTTGATCGGAAAAAAAACCGCGCCTAGGGCAATTTCGTCATTTTTCACGACGGTGTCGGATTGGGCTAAAATTCTGCAGGTTGATGGGAAACAAAAATTGCGCCAGGGGAAATTTCTTCATTTTTCGCGATGGTGTCGGAATGTGCTGAAATTTTGCGGGTTGACTGGAAACAAAAACCGCCCCAGGGGCAATTTAGTGATTTTTGGCGACGGAGTCGGAATGGGCTCAAATTTGACAGGTTGATCGAAAACAAAAATTCGCGCCAGGGTCAATTTCTTCATTTTTCGCGATGGTGTCGTAATGGGCTGAAATTTGGCTGGTTTATGGGAAGCAAAAATCGCGCCGGGGGCAATTTCGTCTTTTTTCGCGACGGTGTCGGAATGGGCTAAAATTTGACAGGTTGATCGGAAACAAAAACCGCAGCAGGGGCAATTCGTTAATTTTCGCGACGGTGTCTGAATGGGAAATTGGACAGGTTGATCGGAAAAAAAACCGCGCCTGGGGCAATTTCATCATTTTTCGCTACGGTGTCGGAATGTGTGCTTAAATTTGACAGGTTGATGGGAAACAAAAAGCGCCCCAGGGGCAATTTCGTCATTCTTCGCGACGGTGTCGGAATGGGCTAAAATTCTGCAGGTTGCTGGGAAACAAAAATTGCGCTGGGGGAAATTTCTTCATTTTTCGCGATGGTGTCGGAATGGGCTTAAATTTTGCGGGTTGACTGGAAACAAAAATCGCGCTGGGGGTAATTTCGTCATTTTTCGCGACGGTATCGGAATGGGCAGAAATTTGGCTGCTTGACTTGAAAAAAAATCGCTCCGGGGGCAATTTCACCTTTTTTCGTGACGTTGTCGGAATGGGCTAAAATTTGACAGGTTGATCGGAAACAAAAATCGTGCCAGGAGCAATTTCGTCATTTTTCGCGATGGTGTCCGAATGGGCTAAAATTTGACAGGTTGATCGGAAAAAAAATCATGCTAGGAGCAATTTCGTCATTTTTCGCGACGGTGTCGAAATTGGCTAAAATTTTACGGGTTTATCGGAGACAAAAAGCCGCGCCAGGGGCAATTTCGTCATTTTTCGAGACGGTGTCGGAGTGGGAAATTGGACAGGTTGATCGGAAAAGAAAACCGCGCCTGGGGCAATTTCGTCATTTTTCGCGACGGTGTCGGAATGTGTGCTTAAATTTGACAGGTTGATCGGAAACAAAAATCGCGCCAGGGGCAATTTCGCCTTTTTTCGCGACGGTGTCGGAATGTGTGCTTAAATTTGACAGGTTGATCGGAAACAAAAAGCGCGCCAGGGGCAATTTCGCCTTTTTTCGCGACGGTGTCGGAATGGGCTAAAATTTGACAGGTTGATTGAAAACAAAAATCGTGCCAGGAGCAATTTCATCATTTTTCGCGACGGTGTCGGAATTGGCTAAATTTGACAGGTTGATCCGAAACAAAAACGGCGCCAGGGGCAATTTCGTCATTTTTTGCGACGGTGTCGGAATGGGAAATTGGACAGGTTGATCGGAAAAAATATTGCGCCCGGGCAATTTCGTCATTTTTCGCGACGGTGTCGGAATGTGTGCTTAAATTTAACAGGTTGATCGGAAACAAAAAGCACGCCAGGGGCAATTTCGTCATTTCTCGTGACGGTGTCGGAATGGGCTCAAATTTGACAGGATGATTGGAAACGAAAAGTGCGCCAGGGGCAATTTTGTCATTTTTCGCGACGGTGTCAGATTGGGCTAAAATTCTGCAGGTTGATGGGAAACAAAAATTGTGCCGGGGGAAATTTCTTCATTTTTCGCGATGGTGTCGGAATGGGCTGAAATTTTGCGGGTTGATTGGAAACAAAAATCGCCCCAGGGGCAATTTAGCGATTTTTCGCGACGGAGTCGGAATGTGCTCAAATTTGACAGGTTGATCGGAAACGGAAACCGCGCCAGGGGCAATTTCGTCATTTTTCGCGACGGTGTCGGAATGGGCTTAAATTCTGCAGGCTGACGGGAAACAAAAGTTGCGACAGGGAAAACTTCTTCATTTTTCGCGATGTTGTTGAAATGGGCTCAAATTTAGCAGGTTGACTAGAAACAAAAATCGCGTCGGGGGCAATTTCGTCATTTTTCGCGACGCTGTCGGAATGGGCAGAAATTTGGCTGGTTGACAAGAAACAAAAATCGC
>NW_019267013.1:0-6044 GCF_002742605.1 Olea europaea var. sylvestris
AGCCGATTTCGACACCGTCGCGAAAAATGACGAAATTGCACCCGGCGCGATTTTTGTTTCCCATCAATCAGTCAAATTTTAGCAGATTCCGACACCGTCACGAAAAATAACGAAATTGCCCCTGTGCGATTTTAGTTTCCCATCAATCAGTCAAATTTTAGCCGATTTCGACACCGTCGCGAAAAATGACGAAATTGCCCCCGGCGCGATTTATGTTTCTCATCAATCAGTCAAATTTTAGCAGATTCCGACACCGTCACGAAAAATAACGAAATTGCCCCTGCGCGATTTTTGTTTCCCATCAATCAGTCAAATTTTAGCCGATTCCGACACCGTCGTGAAAATGACGAAATTGCCCCCGGCGTGATTTTTGTTTCCCATCAATCAGTCAAATTTTAGCCGATTCCGACACCGTCGCGAAAAACAATGAAATTGGCCCTGGCGTGATTTTTGTTTCCCATCAATCAGTCAAAGTTGAGCCCATTCCGACACCGTCGCGAAAAACGACGAAATTGCCCTCGGCGCGATTTTTGTTTCCCATCAATCAGTCAAATCTTAGCCGATTCCGACACCGTCGCGAAAAATGACGAAATTGCCCCCGGCGTGATTTTTGTTTCCCATCAATCAGTCAAATTTTAGCCGATTCCGACACCGTCGCGAAAAACAATGAAATTGCCCCTGGCGTGATTTTTGTTTCCGATCAATCAGTCAAAGTTGAGCCCATTCCGACACCGTCGCGAAAAACGACGAAATTGCCCTCGGCGCGATTTTTGTTTCCCATCAATCAGTCAAATTTTAGGCGATTTTGACACCGTCACGAAAATGACGAAATTGCCCCTGCGCGATTTTTACTTCCCATCAATCAGTCAAATTTTAGCCGATTCCGACACCGTCCCGAAAATGACGAAATTGCCCCCGGCGTGATTTTTGTTTCCCATCAATCAGTCAAATTTTAGCCGATTCCGACACCGTCGCGAAAAACAATGAAATTGCCCCTGGCGCGATTTTTGTTTCCGATCAATCAGTCAAAGTTGAGCCCATTCCGACACCGTCGCGAAAAACGACGAAATTGCCTTCGGCGAGATTTTTGTTTCCCATCAATCAGTCAAATTTTAGCCGATTCCGACACCGTCGCGAAAAATGACAAAATTGCCCCTGCGAGATTTTTGTTTCCCATCAATCAGTCAAATTTTAGCCGATTCCGACACCGTCCCAAAAAATGACGAAATTGCCCCCGGCGCAATTTTTGTTTCCATCAATCTGTCAAATTTTAGTCGATTCCGACACCGTCAAGAAAAATGACGAAATCACCCCGGCGCGATTTTTGTTTCCCATCAATCAGTCAAATTTTAGACGATTTTGACACCGTCACGAAAATGACGAAATTGCCCCTGCGCGATTTTTGTTTCCGATCAATCAGTCAAATTTTAGCCGATTTCGACACCGTCGCGAAAAATGACGAAATAGCCCCTGGGCGATTTTAGTTTCCCATCAATCAGTCAAATTTTAGCCGATTTCGACACCGTCGCGAAAAGTGACGAAATTACCCCCGGCGCGATTTTTGTTTCCGATCAATCTGTCAAATTTGAGCCAATTTCTACACCGTCGAGAAAAATTACGAAATCGCCCCCGACGCAATTTTTGTTGCCCGTCAATCGGTCAAATTTGAGCTGATTCTGACACCGTCGCGTAAAATGACGAATTTACCCTCGGCGCAATTTTTGTTTCCCAACAATCAGTCAAATTTTAGCCGATTCCGACACCGTCACGAAAAATGACGAAATCGCCCCTGAGCGATTTTTGTTTCCCATCAATCAGTCAAATTTTAGTCGAATTCGACACCGTCGCGAAAAATTACGAAATTACCCTCGGCAAGAATTTTGTTGCCGATTAATCTGTCAAATTTTCGCCAATTTCGACACCGTCGCGAAAAATTGCGAAATCGCTCCCGGCGCAATTTTTGTTTCCCAACAATCAGTCAAATTTTAGACGATTTCGACACCGTCACGAAAAATGACGAAATTGCCCCTGCGCGATTTTAGTTTCCATCAATCAGCCAAATTTTAGCCGATTTCGGCACCGTCGCGAAAAATGACGAAATTGCCCCCAGCGCGATTTTTGCTTCCGATCAATCTGTCAAATTTGAGCCAATTTCGACACCGTCGCGAAATATTACGAAATCGCCCCCGACGCGATTTTTGTTTCCCATCAATCAATCAAATTTTAGCCGATTCCGGCACCGTCGCGAAAAACGACGAAATTGCCCCTGGCGCGATTTTTGTTTCCGATCAATCAGTCAAATTTGAGCCCATTTCGACACCGTCGCGAAAAACAATGAAATTGGCCCTGCGCGATTTTTGTTTCCCATCAATCAGTCAAATTTTAGCCGATTTCGACACCGTCGCGAAAAATGATGAAATTGCCCCTGGCGCGATTTTTGTTTCCCATCAATCAGTCAAATTTTAGCCGATTTCGACACCGTCGCGAAAAATGATGAAATTGCCCCTGGCGCGATTTTTGTTTCCCATCAATCAGTCAAATTTTAGCCGATTCCGACGCCGTCGAAATTGCCCCCGCGATTTTTGTTTCCGATCAATCTGTCAAATTTGAGCCAATTTCGATACCGTCGCGAAAAATGACGAAATTGCCCCCTGCGCGATTTTGTTTCCCATCAATCAGTCAAATTTTAGCCGATTCCGACACCGTCGCGAAAAATGACGAATTTGCCCTCGGCGCAATTTTTGTTTCCCAACAATCAGTCAAATTTTAGCCGATTCCGACACCGTCGAGAAAAATGAGGAATTTGCCCCCGGCTCGAATTTTTTTCCGATTAATCGGTCAAATTTGAGCCCATTTCGACATCGTCGCGAAAAATGACGAAATTGCCCCCGGCGCGATTTTTGTTTCCCATCAATAAGTCAAATTTTAGACGATTCCGACACCGACGCGAAAAATGGCGAAATTGCCCACGACGCGTTTTTGTTTCCCATCAATCAGTCAAATTTTAGACGATTCCAAAACCGTCTCGAAAAATGACGAAATTGCCTCCGGCGCGAGTTTTGTTTCCGATTAATCTGTCGAATTTTCGCTCATTCCAACACTGTCGCGAAAAATGACGAAATCGCCCTCGCGCGATTTTTGTGTCCCATCAATCAGTCAAATTTTAGCCGATTCCGACACCGTCGCGAAAAATGACGAAATTGCCCAGCGCGATTTTTGTTTCCCATCAATCGATCAAATTTTAGCCGATTTCGACACCGTCGCGAAAAATGACGAAATTGCACCCGGCGCAATTTTTGTTTTCCATCAATCAGTCAAATTTTAGCCGATTCCGACACCGTCGCGAAAAATGACGAAATTGCCCCTGCGAGATTTTTGTTTCCCATCAATCAGTCAAATTTTAGCCGATTTCGACACCGTCGCGAAAAATGACGAAATTGCCCCCGGCGCAATTTTTGTTTCCATCAATCTGCCAAATTTTAGCCGATTCCGACACCGTCAAGAAAAATGACGAAATCACCCCTGCGCGATTTTTGTTTCCCATCAATCAGTCAAATTTTAGCCGAATTCGACACCGTCGCGAAAAATTACGAAATTACCCCCGGCGCGATTTTTGTTGCCGATTAATCTGTCAAATTTGAGCCAATTTCGACACCGTCGCGAAAAATTGCGAAATCGCCCCCGGCGCGATTTTTGTTTCCAATCAATCAGTCAAATTTTAGACGATTTCGACACCGTCACGAAAAATGACGAAATTGCCCCTGGGCGATTTTAGTTTCCCAGCAATCTGTCAAATTTTAGCCGATTTCGACACCGTCGCGAAAAATGACGAAATTGCCCCCGGCGCGATTTTTGTTTCTGATCAATCTGTCAAATTTTAGCCGATTTCGACACCGTCGCGAAAAATTACGAAATCGCCCCCAGTGCGATTTTTGTTCCCATCAATCAGTCAATTTTAGCCGATTCCGACACCGTCGCGAAAAATGACGAAATTGCCCCCGGCGCGATTTTTGTTTCCGATCAATCAGTCAAATTTTAGCCGATTCCAACACCGTTGCGAAAAATGACGTAATTGCCCACGGCGCGATTTTTGTTTCTGATCAATAAATCAAATTTTAGCCGATTCCGACACCGTTGTGAAAAATGACGAAATTGCCCCTGCGCGATTTTTGTTTCCCATCAATCAGTCAAATTTTAGCCGATTCCGACACCGTCGCGAAAAATGACGAAATTGCCCCCGGCGCAATTTTTGTTTCCATCAATCAGTCAAATTTTAGCCGATTCCGACACCGTCACGAAAAATGACGAAATCGCCCCGCGCGATTTTTGTTTCCCATCAATCAGTTAAATTTTAGCCGATTCCGACACCGTCGCGAAAAATGACGAAATTGCGCCCTGCCTGATTTTTGTTTCCCATCAATCAGTCAAATTTTGGCCGATTCCGACACTGTCGTGAAAAATGACGAAATTGCCCCCGGCGCAATTTTTGTTTCCCATCAATCAGTCAAATTTTAGCCGATTCCGACACCGTCCCAAAAAATGACGAAATTGCCACCGGCGCAATTTTTGTTTCCATCAATCAGTCAAATTTTAGACGATTCCGACACCGTCACGAAAAATGACGAAATCGCCCCTGCGCGATTTTTGTTTCCCATCAATCAGTCAAATTTTAGCCTATTCCGACACCGTCCCGAAAAATGACGAAATTGCCCCTTGCGTGATTTTTGTTTCCCATCAATCAGTAAAATTTTAGCCGATTCCGACACCGTCGCGAAAAACGACGAAATCGCCCCCAGAGCGATTTTTGTTTCCGATTAATCTGTCAAATTTGAGCCAATTTCGACACCGTCGCGAAAAATTACTAAATCGCCCCCGGCGGGTTTTTTGTTTCCCATCAATCAGTCAAATTTTAGCCGATTTCGACCCCATCGCGAAAAATGACGGAATTGTCCCCGGCGCGATTTTTGTTTCCCATCAATCGATCAAATTTTATTCGATTCCGACACCGTCATGAAAAATGACGAAATCGCCCCTGCGTGATTTTTGTTTCCCATCAATCAGTCAAATTTTAGCCGATTCCGACACCGTCGCGAAAAATGACGAAATTACCCCCGGCGCGATTTTTGTTTCTCATCAATCAGTCAAATTTTAGCCGATTCCGACATCGTCGCGAAAAATGACGAAATTGCTCCCGGCGCAATTTTTGTTTCCCATCAATCAGTCAAATTTTAACCGATTCCGACACCGCCTCGAAAAATGACGAAATTGCCCCTGCGCGATTTTTGTTTCTCATCAATCAGTCAAATTTTAGCCGATTCCGACATCGTCGCGAAAAATGACGAAATTGCTCCCGGCGCAATTTTTGTTTCCCATCAATCAGTCAAATTTTAACCGATTCCGACACCGCCTCGAAAAATGACGAAATTGCCCCTGCGCGATTTTTGTTTCTCATCAATCAGTCAAATTTTAGCCGATTCCGACATCGTCGCGAAAAATGACGAAATTGCTCCCGGCGCAATTTTTGTTTCCCATCAATCAGTCAAATTTTAACCGATTCCGACACCGCCTCGAAAAATGACGAAATTGCCCCTGCGCGATTTTTGTTTCTCATCAATCAGTCAAATTTTAGCCGATTCCGACATCGTCGCGAAAAATGACGAAATTGCCCCCGGCGCGATTTTGTTTCCGATCAATCTGTCAAATTTGAGCCAATTTCGACACCGTCGCGAAAAATTAGGAAATCGCCCCCGGCGCGATTTTTTTTTCTCATCAATCAGTCAAATTTTAGCCGATTCCGACATCGTCGCGAAAAATGACGAAATTGCCCCCGGAGCGATTTTTGTTTCCGATCAATCTGTCAAATTATTGCTCATTCCAACACCGTTGCGAAAAATGACGTAATTGCCCACGGCGCGATTTTTGTTTCTGATCAATAAATCAAATTTTAGCCGATTCCGACACCGTTGTGAAAAATGACGAAATTGCGCCGACGCGATTTTTGTTTCCGATCAATCTGTCAAATTTGAGCCAATTTCGACACCGTC
>NW_019267013.1:6095-6345 GCF_002742605.1 Olea europaea var. sylvestris
TTGCCCCCGGCGTGATTTTTGTTTCCCATAAATCAGTCAAATTTTAGACGATTCCAAAACCGTCGCGAAAAATGACGAAATGGACCCCGGCACGATTTTTTTCAGACGAATCGGTCAAATTTGAGCCCATTTCGACACCTTCGCGAAAAATGACGAAATTGCCCCCGGCAGGATTTTTGTTTCCCATCAATCAGTCAAATTTTAGCCGATTTCGACACCGTCGCGAAAAATGACGAAATTGCCCACGGCG
>NW_019267014.1:0-6343 GCF_002742605.1 Olea europaea var. sylvestris
ACTCACCACTTCATCGTGACGTATCAAGGATTTCGGCCATTTTTCGAAAGAATGAGCACTTATATATTTGGAACGCTTGGATTGTCGACGTTCGATGAATTTAGCATAACTTTTGCACACGGTGTCCGTTTTAGGCCCATAAGTGCTTTTTGGAAATGTAGCGACCGTTTTGGAGTGAACTCACCACTTCGTCGTTAAGTGTAAGGGATTCCAGCCATTTTTTGAAAGAATGAGCACTTGCATATTTGGAACGCTTGGATTGTCAGTGTTCGAAGAATTGAGCATAACTTTGGCACACGGTATCCGTTTTGGGCCCATAAGTACATTTTGGAAATGTAGCGACCGTTTTGGATTGAAGTCACCACTTCGTCGTGACGTATGAGGGATTTTGGCCATTTTTGGAAAAATGAGCACCTGCATATTTGGAACGCTTGGATTGTCGGCGTTCGAAGAATTTAGCGTAACTTGTGCACATGGTGTCCGTTTTGGGCCAATAAGTACTTTTTGGAAATGTAACGACCGTTTTGGATTAAACTCACAACTTCGTCTCACGTATGAGGGATTTCAGCCATTTTCAAAAGAACGAGTACTTGCATATTTGGAACTCTTGGGTTGTCGACGTTCGATGAATTGAGTGTAACTTTTGCACACAGTGTCCGTTTTGGGCCAATAAGTACTTTCTGGAAATGTAGCGACCGTTTTGGATTGAACTCACGACTTCATCGTGACGTATAAGGGATTCTCGCCATTTTTTTAAAGAATGAGCACATGCATATTTGGAACGCTTGGATTGTCGGCGTTCGAAGAATTGAGCGTAACTTTTACACACGGTGTCCGTTTTGGGCCCATAAGTACGTTTTGGAAATGTAGCGACCGTTTTGGATTGAACTCACGACTTCATCGTGACGTATAAGGGATTCTCGCCATTTTTTTAAAGAATGAGCACATGCATATTTGGAACGCTTGGATTGTCGGTGTTCGAAGAATTGAGCGTAACTTTTACACACGGTGTCCGTTTTGGGCCCATAAGTACTTTTTGGAAATGTAGCGACCATTTTGGATTGAACTCACAACTTCATCGTGACGTATGAGGGATTTTAGCCATTTTTGAACGAACGAGTACTTGCATATTTTGAACTCTTGGGTTGTTGGCGTTCGATGAATTGAGCGTAACTTTTGCACACGGTGTCCGTTTTGGGCCAATAAGTACTTTTTGGAAATGTAGCGACCGTTTTGGATTGAACTCACGACTTCAATGTGACGTATAAGGGATTTTCGCCATTTTTTAAAAGAATGAGCACATGCATATTTGGAATGCTTGGATTGTCGGCGTACGACGAATTCAGCGTAACTTTTGCATACGGTATCCGTTTTGGGCCCATAAGTACTTTTTGGAAATGTAACTACCGTTTTGGATTGAATTCACTACTTCGTCGTGACGTATCAGGGATTTCGGCCATCTGTCGAAAGAATGAGCACTTGCAAATTTAGAACGCTTGGATTGTCGGCGTTCCAAGAATTCAGCGTAACTTTTGCACAGGGTGTCCATTTTGGGCCCATAAGTACTTTTTGGAAATCTAGCGACCATTTTGGATTGAACTCACACCTTCGTCGTGACGTATGAGAGATTTCTGCCATTTTCAAAAGACCGAGCCCTTGCATATTTGGAGCTCTTGGGTTGTCGGCGTTCGATGAATTGAGCGTAACTTTTGCACACGGTATCCGTTTTGGGCCCGTAAGTACTTTTTGGAAATGTAGCGACCGTTTTGGATTAAACTCACCACTTCGTCATGACGTATAAGGGATTCCGCTATTTTTCAAAAGAATGAGCACTTGCATATTTGGAACGCTTGGATTGTCGGCGTTCGAAGAATTGAGCGTAACTTATGCACAGGGTGTCCGTTTTGGGCCCATAAGTACATTTTGGAAATGTAGAGACGGTTTTGGATTGAACTCACCACTTCATCGTGACGTATAAGGGATTTCGGCCATTTTCTAAAAGAATGAGCACTTGCATATTTGGAACGCTTGGATTGTCGGTGTTCGAAGAATTGAGTGTAACTTTGGCACACAGTGTTCATTTTGGGCCCATAAGTACATTTTGGAAATGTAGCGACCGTTTTGGATTGAACTCACCACTTCGTCGTGACGTATAAGGGATTCCGGCCATTTTTCAAAAGAATGAGCACTTGAATATTTAGAGCTCTTGGATTGTCGGTGTTCGAAGAATTCAGCGTAACTTTTGCACACGGTGTCCGTTTTGGGCCCATAAGTAGTTTTTGGAAATGTATCGACCGTTTTGGATTGAACTCACCACTTCATAGTGACGTATAGGGGATTTCGGCCATTTTTCGAAAGAATGAGCATTTGCATATTTGGAACGCTTGGATTGTCGACGTTAGAAAAATTCAGCTGTAACTTTTGCACACGTTGTCCGTTTTGGGCCCATATGTATTTTTTGGAAATATAGCGACCGTTTTGGATTGAACTCACCACTTCATCGTGATGTATCAGGGATTTCGGCCATTTTCAATTGAATGAGCACTTACATATTTGGAACGCTTGGATTGTCGGCGTTCGAAGATTTCAGCGTAACTTTTTCACACGGTGTCCGTTTTGGGCCCATAAGTACTTTTTGAAAATGTAGCGACCGTTTTGGAGTGAACTCACCACTTCGTCGTGACGTGTAAGGGATTCCAGCCATTTTTTTAAAGAATGAGCACTTGCATATTTGGAGCGCTTGGATTGTCGGCGTTCGAAGAATTCAGCGTAACTTTTGCACACGGTGTCCGTTTTGGGCCCATAAGTACTTTTTGGAAATGTAGCGACCGTTTTGGATTGAACTCACCACTTTGTCGTGACGTATCAGGGATTTCGGGCATTTTTCAAAAGAATGAGCACTTGCATATTTGGAACGCTTGGATTGTCGGCGTTCGAAGATTTCAGCGTAACTTTTGCACACGGTGTCCGTTTTGGGCCCATAAGTACTTTTTGGAAATGTAGCAACCGTTTTCGATTGAACTCACCACTTCGTCGTGACGTATGAGGGATTTTGGCCATTTTTGAAAGAATGAGCTCCTGCATATTTGGTAAGCTTGGATTGTTCGCGTTCGAAGAATTCAGCGTAACTTTTGCACACGGTGTCCGTTTTGGGCCCATAAGTACTTTTTTGAAATGTAACGACCGTTTTGAATTGAACTCACCACTTCATCGTGACGTATCACGGATTTCGGGCATTTTTCAAAAGAACGAGCACTTGCATATTTGGAACGCTTGGATTGTCAGCGTTCGAAGAATTCAGCGTAACTTTTGCACACGGTGTCCGTTTTGGGCCCATAAGTACTTTTTGGAAATGTAGCGACCGTTTTGGATTGAACTCACCACTTCATAGTGACGTATAGGGGATTTCGACCATTTTTCGAAAGAATGAGCACTTGAATATTTGGAACGCTTGGATTGTCGGCGTTCGAAGAATTCAGCGTAACTTTTGCACACGGTGTCCGTTTTGGGCCCATAAGTACTTTTTGGAAATGTAGCGACCGTTTTGGATTGAACTCACCACTCATCGTGACATATCAGGGATTTCGGCCATTTTTCAAAAGAATGAGCACTTGCATATTTGGAACGCTTGGATTGTCGGCGTTCGAAGAATTCAGCATAAATTTTTCACACGATGTCCGTTTTGGGCCCATAAGTACTTTTTGGAAATGTAGCGACCGTTTTGGATTGAACTCACCACTTCATCGTGACGTATAAGGGATTTTGACCATTTTTCGAAAGAATGATTACTTGCATATTTGGATCGCTTGGATTGTCGGCGTTCGAAGAATTCAGCATAACTTTTGCACACGGTCTCGGTTTTGGGCCCATAAGTACTTTTTGGAAATGTAGCGACCGTTTTGAATTGAACTCACCACTTTGCCGTGACGTATAAGGGATTTCAGCCATTTTTCGAAAGAATGAGCACTTGCATATTTGGAACGCTTGGATTGTTAGCGTTCGAAGTATTCATTGTAACTTTTGCACATGGTGTCCGTTTTGGGCCCATAAGTACTTTTTGGAAATGTAGCGACCATTTTGGATTGAACTCACCACTTCGTCGTGACGTGTTAGGGATTTTGGCCATTTTTCGAAAGAATGAGCACTTACATATTTGGAACGCTTGGATTGTCGGTGTTCGAAAAATTCAGCGTAACTTTTGCAAACGGTATCCGCTTTGGGCCCATAACTAATTTTTTGGAAAGGTAGCGACCCTTTTGGATTGAACTCACCACTTCTTCGTGACGTATGAGGGATTTTGGCCATTTTTTGAAAGAATGAGCACCTGCATATTTGGAACGCTTGGATTGTCGGCGTTCGAAGAATTCAGCGTAACTTTTGCACACGGTGTCCGTTTTGGGCCCATAAGTACTTTTTGGAAATGTAGCGACCGTTTTGGATTGAACTCACCACTTTGTCGTGACGTATCAGGGATTTCGGGCATTTTTCAAAAGAATGAGCACTTGCAAATTTGGAACGCTTGGATTGTCGGCGTTCGAAGATTTCAACGTAACTTTTGCACACGGTGTCCGTTTTGGGCCCATAAGTACTTTTTGGAAATGTAGCGACCGTTTTCGATTGAACTCACCACTTCGTCGTGACGTATGAGGGATTTTGGCCATTTTTGAAAGAATGAGCTCCTGCATATTTGGTACGCTTGGATTGTTGGCGTTCGAAGAATTCAGCGTAACTTTTGCACACGGTGTCCGTTTTGGGCCCATAAGTACTTTTTTGAAATGTAGCGACTGTTTTGAATTGAACTCACCACTTCATCGTGACGTATCACGGATTTCGGGCATTTTTCAAAAGAATGAGCACTTGCATATTTGGAACGCTTGGATTGTCAGCGTTCGAAGAATTCAGCGTAACTTTTGCACACGGTGTCCGTTTTGGGCCCATAAGTACTTTTTGGAAATGTAGCGACCGTTTTGGATTGAACTCACCACTTCATAGTGACGTATAGGGGATTTCGGCCATTTTTCGAAAGAATGAACATTTGCATATTTGGAACGCTTGGATTGTCGACGTTAGAAAAATTCAGCTGTAACTTTTGCACACATTGTCCGTTTTGGGCCCATAAGTATTTCTTGGAAATGTAGCGACCATTTTGGATTGAACTCACCACTTCCTCGTGATGTATCAGGGATTTCGGCCATTTTCAATTGAATGAGCACTTACATATTTGGAACGCTTGGATTGTCGGCGTTCGAAGAATTCAGCGTAACTTTTGCACACGGCATCCGTTTTGGGCCCATAAGTACTTTTTGGAAATGTAGCGACCGTTTTGGATTGAACTCACCACTTCGTCGTGACGTATGAGGGATTTTGGTTATTTTTTTAAAGAATGAGCACCTGTATATTTGGAACGCTTGGATTGTCGGCGTTCGAAGAATTCAGCGTAACTTTTGCACACGGTGTCCGTTTGGGCCCATATGTACTTTTTGGAAATGTAGCGACCATTTTGGATTGAACTCACCACTTTGTCGTGACGTATCAGGAATTTCGGGCATTTTTCAAATGAATGAGCACTTGCATATTTGGAACGCTTGGATTGTCGGCATTCGAAGAATTCAGCGTAACTTTTGTACACGGTGTCCGTTTTGGGCCCATAAGTACTTTTTGGAAATGTAGCGACCGTTTTCGATTGAACTCACCACTTCGTCGTGACGTATGAGGGATTTTGGCCATTTTTGAAAGAATGAGCACCTGCATATTTGGTACGCTAGGATTGTTGGCGTTTGAAGAATTCAGCGTAACTTTTGCACACGGTGTCCGTTTTGGGCCCACAAGTACTTTTTGGAAATGTAGCGACCGTTTTGGATTGAACTCACCACTTCGTCGTGACGTATCAGGGATTTCGGCTATTTTTCAAAAGAATGAGCACTTGAATATTTGGAACGCTTGGATTGTCGGTGTTCGATGAATTGAGCGCAACTTTTGCACACCGTGTTCATTTTGTGCCCATAAAAACTTTTTGCAAATGTAGCGACCGTTTTGGATTGAACTCACCACTTCGTCGTGAGGTATAAGGGATTTCGGCCGTTTTTCGAAAGAATGAGCACATGCATATTTGGAACGCTTGGATTGTCGACGGTCGAAGAATTGAGCGTAACTTTTGCACACGGTGTCCGTTTTGGGACCATAAGTACTTTTTAGAAATGTAGCGACCGTTTTGAATTGAACTCCCCACTTCATCGTAACGTATCAGGGATTTCGGCCATTTTTCAAAAGAATGAGCACTTGCATATTTGGAACTCTTGGGTTGTCGGCGTTCCAAGAATTCAGCGTAACTTTTGCACACGGT
>NW_019267015.1:0-6343 GCF_002742605.1 Olea europaea var. sylvestris
GTTCAATCCAAAAGGGTCGCTACATTTCCAAAAAGTACTTATTGGCCCGAAACGGACACCTCTTGCAAAAGTTACGCACAATTTTTCGTACGCCGACTATCCGAGCCTTCCAAATATAGAAGTGCTCGTTCTTTCGAAAAATGGCCGAAATCCCTCATACGTCATGACGAAGTAGTGAGTTCAATCCAAAAGGGTCGCTACATTTCCAAAAAGTACTTATGGGCCCGAACCGGACACCACTTACAAAAGTTACGCTCAATTCTTCGTACGCTGACTATCCGAGCGTTCCAAATATAGAAGTGCTCGTTCTTTCGAAAAATGGCTGAAATCCCTCAGACGTCACGACGAAGTAGTGAGTTCAATCCAAAACGGCCGGTACATTTCCAAAAAGTACTTATGGGCCCAAAACGGAATCCTTGTGCAAAAGTTATGTTCAATTCTTCGTACGCCGACTATCCGAGCGTTCCAAATATAGAAGTGCTCATTCTTTCGAAAAATGGCCAAAATCCCTCATATGTCACGACGAAGTTATGAGTTCAATCCAAAAGGGTCGCTACATTTCCAAAAAGTACTTATGGGGCCAAAACGGATACCGTGTGCAAAAGATGCGCTCTATTCTTCGTACGCCGACTATCCAAGCCCTCCAAACATAAAATTGCTCTTTCTTTCCAAAAAATGGCCGAAATTCGTCATACGTCACGACGAAGTTGTGAGTTCAATCCAAAAGGGTCGCTACATTTCCAAAAAGTACTTATGGGCCGCAAACGGACACCGTGTACGAAAGGTACGCTAAATTCTTCGTACGCCGACTATCGAAGCCTTCCGGGTATAAAAGTGCTAATTCTTTCAGAAAATGGCCAAAATTTGTCACACGTCACGATGAAGAGGTGAGTTCAATCCAAAAGGGTCGCTACATTTCCAAAAAGTACTTATGGGCCCAAAACGGACACCGTGTGCCAAAGGTATGCTCAATTCTTCGTACGCCGACTATCGAAGCCTTCCAGGTATAAAAGTGCTAATTCTTTCAGAAAATGGCCGAAATCCGTCATACGTCACGATGAAGTCATGAGTTCAATCCAAAAGGGACGCTACATTTCCAAAAAGTACTTATGGGCCCGAAACGGACACCGTGTGCAAAAGGTATGCTCAATTCTTCGTACGCCGACTATCGAAGCCTTCAAACATAAAATTGCTCTTTCTTTCAAAAAATGGCCGAAATTAATCATACGTCACGATGAAGTCATGAGTTCAATCCAAAAGGGACGCTACATTTCCAAAAAGTACTTATGGACCCATAACTGACACCGTGTACAAAAGGTACGCTCAATTCTTCGTACGCTGACTATCCAAGCCTTCCAAGTATAAAAGTGCTAATTCTTTCAGAAAATGGCCGAAATCCGTCATACGTCACGATGAAGTGGTGAGTTCAATCCAGAAGGGTCGCTACATTTCCAAAAAGTACTTAAGGGCCCGAAACGGACACCGTGTGCAAAAGTTACGCTCAATTCTTCGTACGCCGACTATCCAAACCTTCCAAACATTAAATTGCTCATTGTTTCCAAAAATGGCCAAAATCCCTCATAGGTCAAGACGAAGTTGTGAGTTCAAACCAAAAGGGTCGCTACATTTCCAAAAAGTACTATGGGCCCAAAACGGACACCGTGTGCAAAAGTTACGCTCAATTCTTCGTTCGCCGACTATACAAGCCTTCTAAACATAAAATTGCTCATTCTTTCGAAAAATGGCCGAAATCCTTTATAGGTCACGATGAAGTGGTGAGTTCAATCCAAAAGGGTCGCTACATTTCCAAAAAGTACTTATGGGGCCAAAACGGACACCGTGTGCAAAAGTTACGCTCAATTCTTCGTACGCCGACTATCCAAACCTTCCAAACATGAAATTGCTCATTGTTTTGAAAAATGGCCGAAATCCCTCATAGGTCAAGACGAAGTTGTGAGTTCAATCCAAAAGGGTCGCTACATTTCCAAAAAGTACTTATGGGCCCAAAACGGACATCGTGTGCAAAAGTTACGCTCAATTCTTCGTTCGCCGACTATACAAGCCTTCCAAACACAAAATTGCTCATTCTTTCGAAAAATGGCCGAAATCCCTTACAGGTCACGATGAAGTGGTGAGTTCAATCCAAAAGGGTCACTACATTTCCAAAAAGTACTTATGGGCCCAAAACGGACACCGTGTGCAAAAGTTACGCTCAATTCTTCGTACACCGACTATCCAAGCCTTCCAAACATAAAACTGCTCACTCTTTCCAAAAAATGGCCAAAATCCCTCATACGTCACGATGAAGTAGTAAGTTCAATCCAAAAGGGTCGCTACATTTCCAAAAAGTACTTATGGGCTAGAAACGGACACCTCTTGCAAAAGTTACGCTCAATTTTTCGTACGCGGACTATCTGAGCATTCCAAATATAGAAGTGCTCGTTCTTTCGAAAAATGGCCGAAATCCCTCAGACGTCACGAGGAAGTAGTGAGTTCAATCTAAAATGGTCGCTACATTTTCAAAAAGTACTTATGGGCCCGAAACGGTCACCTCTTGTAAAAGTTACACTCAATTCTTCGTTCGCCAACTATCCGAGCGTTCCAATTATAGAAGTGCTCGTTCTTTCAAAAAATGGGCGAAATCCCTCAGACGTCACGATGAAGTAGTGAGTTCAATCCAAAAGGGTCTCTACATTTTCAAAAAGTACTTATGGGCCCAAAACGGACACCGTGTGCAAAAGTTACGCTCAATTCTTCGTACGCCGACTATCCGAGCGTTCCAAATATAGAAGTGCTCGTTCTTTCGAAAAATGGCCGAAATCCCTCATATGTCATGACGAAGTTGTGAGTTCAATCCAAAAGGGTCGCTACATTTCCAAAAAGTACTTATGGGGCCAAAACGGACACCGTGTGCAAAAGTTCCGCTCAATTCTTCGTACGCCGACTATCCAAGCCTTCCAAACATAAAATTGCTCATTCTTTCGAAAAATGGCCGATATCCCTTTTAAGTCACGACGAAGTTGTGAGTTCAATCCAAAAGGGTCGCTACATTTCCAAAATGTACTTATGGGCCCAAAACGAACACCGTGTGCAAAAGTTACGCTCAATTCTTCGTACACCGACTATCCACGCCTTCCAAACATAAAACTGCTCACTCTTTCCAAAAAATGGCCAAAATCCCTCATACGTCACGATGAAGTAGTAAGTTCAATCCAAAAGGGTCGCCACATTTCCAAAAAGTACTTATGGGCTCGAAACGGACACCTCTTGCAGAAGTTACGCTCAATTTTTCGTACGCGGACTATCTGAGCGTTCCAAATATAGAAGTGCTCGTTCTTTCGAAAAATGGCCGAAATCCCTCAGACGTCACGAGGAAGTAGTGAGTTCAATCCAAAATGGTCGCTACATTTTCAAAAAGTACTTATGGGCCCGAAACGGACACCTCTTGCAAAAGTTACGCTCAATTCTTCGTTCGCCAACTATCCGAGCGTTCCAATTATAGAAGTGCTCGTTCTTTCGAAAAATGGCCGAAATCCCTCAGACGTCACGACGAAGTAGTGAGTTCAATCCAAAAGGGTCTCTACATTTCCAAAAAGTAATTATGGGCCCAAAACGGACACCGTGTGCAAAAGTTACGCTCAATTCTTCGTACACAAACTATCCGAGCGTTCCAAATATAGAAGTGCTCGTTCTTTCCAAAAATGGCCGAAATCCCTCATATGTCACGACGAAGTTGTGAGTTCAATCCAAAAGGGTCGCTACATTTCCAAAAAGTACTTACGGGCCAAAAACGGACGCCGTGTGCAAAAGTTACGCTCAATTCTTCGTACACAAACTATCCGAGCGTTCCAAATATAGAAGTGCTCGTTCTTTCCAAAAATGGCCGAAATCCCTCAGAGGTCACGAGGAAGTTGTGAGTTCAATCCAAAGGGTCGCTACATTTCCAAAAAGTACTTACGGGCCAAAAACGGACGCCGTGTGCAAAAGTTACGCTCAATTCTTCGTACACAAACTATCCGAGCGTTCCAAATATAGAAGTGCTCGTTCTTTCCAAAAATGGCCGAAATCCCTCAGAGGTCACGAGGAAGTTGTGAGTTCAATCCAAAGGGTCGCTACATTTCCAAAAAGTACTTACGGGCCAAAAACGGACGCCGTGTGCAAAAGTTACGCTCAATTCTTCGTACGCCGACTATCCAAGCCTTCCAAACATAAAATTGCTCATTCTTTCGAAAAATGGCCGAAATCCCTTATAGGTCACGACGAAGTGGTGAGTTCAATCCAAAAGGGTCGCTACATTTCAAAAAAGTACTAATGGGCTCAAAACGGACACCGTGTGCAAAAGTTACGCACAATTCTTCGTACGCCGACTATCCTACCCTTCCAAACATAAAACTGCTCACTCTTTCCAAAAAATGGACAAAAACCCTCATACATCACGACGAAGTAGTGAGTTCAATCCAAAAGGGTCGCTACATTTCCAAAAAGTACTTATGGGCTCGAAACGGAAACCTCTTGCAAAAGTTACGCTCAATTTTTCGTACGCCAACTATCCGAGCGTTCCAATTATAGAAGTGCTCGTTCTTTCGAAAAATGGCCGAAATCCCTCAGACGTCACGACGACGTAGTGAGTTCAATCCAAAACGGTCGCTACATTTTCAAAAAGTACTTATGGGCCCAAAGCGGACACCGTGTGCGAAAGTTGAAGTGCTCGTTCTTTCGAAAAATGGCCGAAATTCCTCATATGTCTGAGTTCAATCCAAAAGGGTCGCTACATTTCCAAAAAGTACTTATGGGGCCAAAACGGACACCGTGTGCAAAAGGTACGCTCAATTCTTCGTACGCCGACTATCCAAGCCTTCCAAGTATAAAAGTGCTAATTCTTTCAGAAAATGGCCAAAATCCATCATACGTCACGATGAAGTGGTGAGTTCAATCCAAAAGGGTCGCTACATGTCCAAAAAGTACTTATGGGGCCAAAACGGACACCGTGTGCAAAAGGTACGCTCAATTCTTCGTACGCCGACTATCCAAGCCTTCCAAGTATAAAAGTGCTAATTCTTTCAAAAAATGGCCGAATTCCGTCATGCGTCACGATGAAGTCGTGAGTTCAATACAAAAGGGTCGCTACATTTCCAAAAAGTACTTATGGGCCCAAAACGGACACCTTGTGCAAAAGTTGCGCTCAATTCTTCGTACGCCTACTATCCAAGCCTTCCAAACATAAAATTGCTCACTCTTCCCAAAAAATGGCCAAAATCCCTCATACATCACGATGAAGTAGTGAGTTCAATCCAAAAGGGTCGCTATGTTTCCAAAAAGTACTTATGGGCCCAAAACGGACGCCGGGTGCAAAAGTTACGCTCAATTCTTCGTACGCCGACTATCCAAGCCTTCCAAACATAAAACTGCTCATTCTTACCAAAAATGGCCAAAATCCCTCATACGTCACGACGAAGTAGTGAGTTCAATCCAAAAGGGTCGCTACATTTCCAAAAAGTACTTATGGGCCCGAACCGGACACCACTTACAAAAGTTACGCTCAATTCTTCGTACGCCGACGATCCAAGCCTTCCAAACGTAAAACTGCTCATTCTTACCAAAAATGGCCAAAATCCCTCATACGTCACGACGAAGTAGTGAGTTCAATCCAAAACGGCCGCTACATTTCTAAAACGTACTTATGGGCCCAAAACGGACGCCGGGTGCAAAAGTTACGCTCAATTCTTCGTACGCCGACGATCCAAGCCTTCCAAACGTAAAACTGCTCATTCTTACCAAAAATGGCCAAAATCCCTCATACGTCACGACGAAGTAGTGAGTTCAATCCAAAACGGCCGCTACATTTCTAAAAAGTACTTATGGGCCCAAAACGGACTCCTTGTACAAAAGTTATGTTCAATTCTTCGTACGCCGACTATCCGAGCGTTCCAAATATAGAAGTGCTCGTTCTTTCGAAAAATGGCCAAAATCCCTCATATGTCACGACGAAGTTATGAGTTCAATCCAAAAGGGTCGCTACATTTCCAAAAAGTACTTATGGGGCCAAAACGGACACCGTGTGCAAAAGTTACGCTCAATTCTTTGTACGCCGACTATCCAAGCATTCCAAACATAAAATTGCTCATTCTTTCGAAAAATGGCCGAAATCCCTTATAGGTCACGATGAAGTTGCGACTTCAATCCGAAAGGGTCGCTACATTTCCAAAAAGTACTTATGGGCCCAAAACGGATACCGTGTGCAAAAGGTGCGCTCTATTCTTCGTACGCCGACTATCCAAGCCCTCCAAACATAAAATTGCTCTTTCTTTCCAAAAAATGGCCGAAATTCGTCATACGTCACGAT
>NW_019267016.1:0-6341 GCF_002742605.1 Olea europaea var. sylvestris
GCGATTTTTATTTCAGATCAAACTGCCATATTTCAGCCAATTCCGACACAGTCGAGAAAAATGACGAAATTGCCCCCTGCGCGGTTTTTGTTCCCGATCAACCTGTTATATTTGAGCCCATTCCGAAACAGTCGAGAAAAATGACGAAATTACCGCCGGCGCGATTTTTCTTTCCGATCAAACTGCCAAATTTCATCCAATTTCGACAATGTCGAGAAAAATGACGAAATTGCCCCCGGCGCGATTTTTGTTTTCTATGAAAAAGTCAATTTTTAGCCAATTCCGACACAGTCGCGAAAAATGACGAAATTACACCCGGCGATATTTTTGTTCCCGATCAACCTGTCAAATTTGAGCCCATTCCGCCACAACCGAGAAAAATGACGAAATTGCCCCCGGCGCGATTTTTATTTCAGATTAAACTGCCATATTTCAGCCAATTCCGACACAGTCGAGAAAAATGACGAAATTGCCCCCGGCGCGATTTTTATTTCAGATTAAACTGCCATATTTCAGCCAATTCCGACACAGTCGAGAAAAATGACGAAATTGCCCCCGGCGCGATTTTTATTTCAGATTAAACTGCCATATTTCAGCCAATTCCGACACAGTCGAGAAAAATGACGAAATTGCCCCCGGCGCGATTTTTGTTTACGATCAACAAGTCAAATTTTAGCCAATTCCGACACAGTAATGAAAAATGACGAAATTATACCCGGCGCGATTTTTGTTCTCGATAAACCTGTCAAATTTGAGCCCATGCCGACACAGTCGAGAAAAATGACGAAATTGCCCCCGGCGCGATTTCTATTTCAAATCAAACTGCCAAATTTCAGGCAATTCCGACACAGTCGAGAAAATGACGAAATTGCCGCCGGCGCGATTTTTGTTTCCGATCAACAAGTCAAATCACACCCGTCGCGGTTTTTGTTCCCGATAATCCTGTCAAATTTAAGTCCATTCCGACACAGTCGAGAAAAATGACGAAATTGCCCCCGGCGGGATTTTTATTTTAGATCAAACTGCTAAATTTCAGCCATTTTCGACACAGTCGAGAAAAAAAAATGACGAAATTACCCCCGGTGCGGTCTTTGTTCCCGATAAACCTGTTAAATTTTAGCCCATTTCGACACAGTCGAGAAAAATGACGAAATTGCCGTCGGCGCGATTTTTATTTCCGCTCAAACTGCCAAATTTCAACCAATTCCGACACAGTCGCGAAAAATGATGAAATTACACCCGGCGCTATTTTTCTTCCCGATCAACCTGTTAAATTTGAGCCCATTCCGACACAGTCGAGAAAAATAACGAAATTGCCGCTTGCGCGATTTTTATTTCCGATCAAACTGCCAAATTTCAGCCAATTCCGACACAGTCGAGAAAAATAACGAAATTGCCGCTTGCGCGATTTTTATTTCCGATCAAACTGCCAAATTTCAGCCAATTTCGACACAGTCGAGAAAAATGATGAAATTGCGCTTGGCGCGGTTTTTGTTCCCGAAAAACTTGTCAAATTTGAGCCCATTTCGACACAGTCGAGAAAAATGACGAAATTTCCATCGGCGCGATTTTTATTTCCGATCAAACTGCCAAATTTCATCCAATACCAACACAGTCTATAAAAATGACGAAATTACCCCCGACGCGGTTTTTGTTTCCGATCAACCAGTCGAATTTTAGCCAATTTCGACACAGTCGCGAAAATGATGAAATTACCCCCGGCGGGATTTTTCTTTTAGATCAAACTTCCAAATTTCAGCCAATTCTGACACAGTCGCGAAAATGATGAAATTACCCCCGGCGGGATTTTTCTTTTAGATCAAACTTCCAAATTTCAGCCAATTCTGACACAGTCGCGAAAATGATGAAATTACCCCCGGCGGGATTTTTCTTTTAGATCAAACTTCCAAATTTCAGCCAATTCTGACACAGTCGCGAAAATGATGAAATTACCCCCGGCGGGATTTTTCTTTTAGATCAAACTTCCAAATTTCAGCCAATTCTGACACAGTCGCGAAAATGATGAAATTACCCCCGGCGGGATTTTTCTTTTAGATCAAACTTCCAAATTTCAGCCAATTCTGACACAGTCGCGAAAATGATGAAATTACCCCCGGCGGGATTTTTCTTTTAGATCAAACTTCCAAATTTCAGCCAATTCTGACACAGTCGCGAAAATGATGAAATTACCCCCGGCGGGATTTTTCTTTTAGATCAAACTTCCAAATTTCAGCCAATTCTGACACAGTCGCGAAAATGATGAAATTACCCCCGGCGGGATTTTTCTTTTAGATCAAACTTCCAAATTTCAGCCAATTCTGACACAGTCGCGAAAATGATGAAATTACCCCCGGCGGGATTTTTCTTTTAGATCAAACTTCCAAATTTCAGCCAATTCTGACACAGTCGCGAAAATGATGAAATTACCCCCGGCGGGATTTTTCTTTTAGATCAAACTTCCAAATTTCAGCCAATTCTGACACAGTCGCGAAAATGATGAAATTACCCCCGGCGGGATTTTTCTTTTAGATCAAACTTCCAAATTTCAGCCAATTCTGACACAGTCGCGAAAATGATGAAATTACCCCCGGCGGGATTTTTCTTTTAGATCAAACTTCCAAATTTCAGCCAATTCTGACACAGTCGCGAAAATGATGAAATTACCCCCGGCGGGATTTTTCTTTTAGATCAAACTTCCAAATTTCAGCCAATTCTGACACAGTCGCGAAAATGATGAAATTACCCCCGGCGGGATTTTTCTTTTAGATCAAACTTCCAAATTTCAGCCAATTCTGACACAGTCGCGAAAATGATGAAATTACCCCCGGCGGGATTTTTCTTTTAGATCAAACTTCCAAATTTCAGCCAATTCTGACACAGTCGCGAAAATGATGAAATTACCCCCGGCGGGATTTTTCTTTTAGATCAAACTTCCAAATTTCAGCCAATTCTGACACAGTCGCGAAAATGATGAAATTACCCCCGGCGGGATTTTTCTTTTAGATCAAACTTCCAAATTTCAGCCAATTCTGACACAGTCGCGAAAATGATGAAATTACCCCCGGCGGGATTTTTCTTTTAGATCAAACTTCCAAATTTCAGCCAATTCTGACACAGTCGCGAAAATGATGAAATTACCCCCGGCGGGATTTTTCTTTTAGATCAAACTTCCAAATTTCAGCCAATTCTGACACAGTCGCGAAAATGATGAAATTACCCCCGGCGGGATTTTTCTTTTAGATCAAACTTCCAAATTTCAGCCAATTCTGACACAGTCGCGAAAATGATGAAATTACCCCCGGCGGGATTTTTCTTTTAGATCAAACTTCCAAATTTCAGCCAATTCTGACACAGTCGCGAAAATGATGAAATTACCCCCGGCGGGATTTTTCTTTTAGATCAAACTTCCAAATTTCAGCCAATTCTGACACAGTCGCGAAAATGATGAAATTACCCCCGGCGGGATTTTTCTTTTAGATCAAACTTCCAAATTTCAGCCAATTCTGACACAGTCGCGAAAATGATGAAATTACCCCCGGCGGGATTTTTCTTTTAGATCAAACTTCCAAATTTCAGCCAATTCTGACACAGTCGCGAAAATGATGAAATTACCCCCGGCGGGATTTTTCTTTTAGATCAAACTTCCAAATTTCAGCCAATTCTGACACAGTCGCGAAAATGATGAAATTACCCCCGGCGGGATTTTTCTTTTAGATCAAACTTCCAAATTTCAGCCAATTCTGACACAGTCGCGAAAATGATGAAATTACCCCCGGCGGGATTTTTCTTTTAGATCAAACTTCCAAATTTCAGCCAATTCTGACACAGTCGCGAAAATGATGAAATTACCCCCGGCGGGATTTTTCTTTTAGATCAAACTTCCAAATTTCAGCCAATTCTGACACAGTCGCGAAAATGATGAAATTACCCCCGGCGGGATTTTTCTTTTAGATCAAACTTCCAAATTTCAGCCAATTCTGACACAGTCGCGAAAATGATGAAATTACCCCCGGCGGGATTTTTCTTTTAGATCAAACTTCCAAATTTCAGCCAATTCTGACACAGTCGCGAAAATGATGAAATTACCCCCGGCGGGATTTTTCTTTTAGATCAAACTTCCAAATTTCAGCCAATTCTGACACAGTCGCGAAAATGATGAAATTACCCCCGGCGGGATTTTTCTTTTAGATCAAACTTCCAAATTTCAGCCAATTCTGACACAGTCGCGAAAATGATGAAATTACCCCCGGCGGGATTTTTCTTTTAGATCAAACTTCCAAATTTCAGCCAATTCTGACACAGTCGCGAAAATGATGAAATTACCCCCGGCGGGATTTTTCTTTTAGATCAAACTTCCAAATTTCAGCCAATTCTGACACAGTCGCGAAAATGATGAAATTACCCCCGGCGGGATTTTTCTTTTAGATCAAACTTCCAAATTTCAGCCAATTCTGACACAGTCGCGAAAATGATGAAATTACCCCCGGCGGGATTTTTCTTTTAGATCAAACTTCCAAATTTCAGCCAATTCTGACACAGTCGCGAAAATGATGAAATTACCCCCGGCGGGATTTTTCTTTTAGATCAAACTTCCAAATTTCAGCCAATTCTGACACAGTCGCGAAAATGATGAAATTACCCCCGGCGGGATTTTTCTTTTAGATCAAACTTCCAAATTTCAGCCAATTCTGACACAGTCGCGAAAATGATGAAATTACCCCCGGCGGGATTTTTCTTTTAGATCAAACTTCCAAATTTCAGCCAATTCTGACACAGTCGCGAAAATGATGAAATTACCCCCGGCGGGATTTTTCTTTTAGATCAAACTTCCAAATTTCAGCCAATTCTGACACAGTCGCGAAAATGATGAAATTACCCCCGGCGGGATTTTTCTTTTAGATCAAACTTCCAAATTTCAGCCAATTCTGACACAGTCGCGAAAATGATGAAATTACCCCCGGCGGGATTTTTCTTTTAGATCAAACTTCCAAATTTCAGCCAATTCTGACACAGTCGCGAAAATGATGAAATTACCCCCGGCGGGATTTTTCTTTTAGATCAAACTTCCAAATTTCAGCCAATTCTGACACAGTCGCGAAAATGATGAAATTACCCCCGGCGGGATTTTTCTTTTAGATCAAACTTCCAAATTTCAGCCAATTCTGACACAGTCGCGAAAATGATGAAATTACCCCCGGCGGGATTTTTCTTTTAGATCAAACTTCCAAATTTCAGCCAATTCTGACACAGTCGCGAAAATGATGAAATTACCCCCGGCGGGATTTTTCTTTTAGATCAAACTTCCAAATTTCAGCCAATTCTGACACAGTCGCGAAAATGATGAAATTACCCCCGGCGGGATTTTTCTTTTAGATCAAACTTCCAAATTTCAGCCAATTCTGACACAGTCGCGAAAATGATGAAATTACCCCCGGCGGGATTTTTCTTTTAGATCAAACTTCCAAATTTCAGCCAATTCTGACACAGTCGCGAAAATGATGAAATTACCCCCGGCGGGATTTTTCTTTTAGATCAAACTTCCAAATTTCAGCCAATTCTGACACAGTCGCGAAAATGATGAAATTACCCCCGGCGGGATTTTTCTTTTAGATCAAACTTCCAAATTTCAGCCAATTCTGACACAGTCGCGAAAATGATGAAATTACCCCCGGCGGGATTTTTCTTTTAGATCAAACTTCCAAATTTCAGCCAATTCTGACACAGTCGCGAAAATGATGAAATTACCCCCGGCGGGATTTTTCTTTTAGATCAAACTTCCAAATTTCAGCCAATTCTGACACAGTCGCGAAAATGATGAAATTACCCCCGGCGGGATTTTTCTTTTAGATCAAACTTCCAAATTTCAGCCAATTCTGACACAGTCGCGAAAATGATGAAATTACCCCCGGCGGGATTTTTCTTTTAGATCAAACTTCCAAATTTCAGCCAATTCTGACACAGTCGCGAAAATGATGAAATTACCCCCGGCGGGATTTTTCTTTTAGATCAAACTTCCAAATTTCAGCCAATTCTGACACAGTCGCGAAAATGACGAAATTGCCCCGGCGCGATTTTTGTTTCCGATCAACAAGTCAAATCACACCCGTCGCGGTTTTTGCTCCCGATAAACCTGTCAAATTTAAGTCCATTCCAACACATTCGAGAAAAATGACGAAATTGCCCCCGGCGGGATTTTTAGTTTAGATCAAACTGCCAAATTTCAGCCAATTCCGACACAGTTGAGAAAAAAAAATGACAAAATTGCCCCCGGCGCGATTTTTGTTCCCGATAAACCTGTCAAATTTTAGCCCATTCCGACACAGCCGAGAAAAATGACGAAA
>NW_019267017.1:0-6341 GCF_002742605.1 Olea europaea var. sylvestris
GGCTCGATTCCAATCGAATTTGACTAGTAGTTTGCCAAAAATGAACAAACCCGAAGTTATAATGAAATCAAAAATCACTTTTCCTAAGCTAGATTCCAATCGAATTAGACTAGCAATTCGTCAAAAATGAATGAACCCGAAGTTATCTAGAAATCAAAATCACTTTTCATTGGCTAGATTCCAAACGAATTAGACAAGCAGTTCGTAAAAAAAAAGCCCGAAGCTATCATGAAATCAAAAACCACTTTTCATTAGCTCGATTAAATCAAATTAGGCTACCAATTTGTCGAAACGAATAAACCTGAAGTTATCATGAAAACAAAAACAACTTTTCATTGGCTCGATTCCAATCGAATTAGACGAGCAATTCGTCAAAAAGAAACAAACCCAAATTTATCATGAAATCAAAAACCACTTTTCCCTGGCTCGATTTGAATCGAATTAGATCAAAATTTCCCCGAAAACAAACAAGCCCGAAGTTTTCATGAAATTAAAAACCACTTTTCATTGGCTCAATTCCAATCGAATTGGACTAGCAATTTGCCAAAAACAAACAAACCCGAAGTATCATGAAATCAAAAACCACTTTTCATTGGCTCGATTCCAGTCGAATTAGACCAGCAATTTGCCAAAACAAACAAGCCCGATGTTTTCATGAAATCAAAAACCACTTTTCATTGGCTCGATTCCAATCGAATTAGACTAGCAATTTGACGAAAATGATAATAGTAGAAGTCATCGTGAAATCAAACACCACTTTCCATTGGCTCGATTCCAATCGAATTAGACAAGCAATTCGTCGAAAACAAACAAATCCTGAATTATCATGAAATCAAAAACCACTTTACGTTAGCTCGATTCCAATCGACTTAGCCTAGCAATTCGCCCAAAAACAACAAACCCGAAGTTATCATGAAATCAAACACCACTTTTCATCGGCCCGATTCCAATCGAATTAGATTAACAATTCCCCAAAAATGAAGAGACCCAAAGTTATCATGAAATCAAAAAGAACTTGTCATTAGCTCGATTCCAATCGAATTAGACAAGCAATTCGTCAAAAAAAACCCCAAAGTAATCATGAAATCAGAAACCAGTTTTCATTGGCTCCATTCCAATTGAATAAAACTAGTAATTTGCCGAAAACGAACAGACCCAAACTTATCATGAAAACAAAAGCCACTTTTCATTGGCTCGATTCCAATTGAATTAGGCTAGCAATTTACCAAAAATGAAGAAACCCGAAGTTATCATGAAATCAAAAGCCACTTTTCATTGGCTCGATTCCAATCGAATTAGAATAGCAATTTGCCAAAAACGATCAAACCAAAAGTTATCATGAAATCAAAAATCACTTTTCATTTGCTCGATTCCAATCGAATTAGATTGGCAGTTCGACAAAAACGACCCAACCCAAATTTATCAGGAAATCAAAAACAACTTTTCATTGGCTCGATTCCAATCAAATTAGACTAGCAATTCGCTGAAAATGATCAAACCTAAAGTTTTCATAAAATCAAAAACCACTTTTCATTGGCTCGATTCCAATCGAATTAGACTAGCAATTCGCCAAAAAAGAACAAACCCGAAGTTATCGTGAAATCAAAATCCACTTTTCATTGGCTCGATTCCAATCGAATTAGACTAGCAATTCGCCGAAAACGAACAAACCCGAAGTGTTCATGAAATCAAAAGCCACTTTTCATTGGCTCGATTCCAATCGAATTAGACTAGCAATTTGCCAAAAATGATCAAACCCAAAGTTATCATGAAATCAAAAATCACTTTTCATTTGCTCGATTCCAATCGAATTAGATTGGCAATTCGACAAAAACGACCCAACCCAAATTTATCAGGAAATCAAAAACAACTTTTCATTGGCTCGATTCCAATCAAATTAGACTTGTAATTCGTTGAAAATGATCAAACCCGAAGTTTTCATAAAATCAAAAACCACCTTTCATTGGCTCGATTCCAATCGAATTAGACTAGCAATTCACCAAAAAAGAACAAACCCGAAGTTATCGTGAAATCAAAATCCACTTTTCATTGGCTCGATTCCAATCGAATTAGACTAGCAATTTGCCAAAAACGAACAAACCCGAAGTGTTCATGAAATCAAAAACCACTTTTCACTGGCTCGATTCCAAACGAATTGGACTAGCAATTCTTCGAAAACAAACAAAACCGAAGTTATCTAGAAATCAAAATCACTTTTCATTGGCTCGAATCCAAACGAATTAGACTTGTAGTTCGTCGAAAAGAACGAGCCCGAAGTTATCATGAAATCAAAACCCACTTTTCATTGGCTCAATTCAAATTGAATTAGACCAGCAATTCGCAAAAAAGGAACAAGCCTGAAGTTTTCATGAAATCAAAAACCACTTTTCATTGGCTCGATTCCAATCAAAATAGACTAGCAATTTGTCAAAAATGATCAAACTCGAAGTCATCATGAAATCAAAAACAACTTTTCATTGTCCCGATTCCAATCGAATTAGACTAGCAATTCGATAAAAACAAACCAACCCGAAGTTATCATCAAATCAAAAACCAATTTTCATTGGCTCAATTCCAATCAAATTAGACTAGCAACTTGCCGAAAATGATTAAACCCGAAGTTTTCATGATATCAAAAACCACTTTTCATTCGGGTTGGTTCGAATCGAATTGGACTAGCAATTCGCCAAAAACGAACAAACCCGAAGTTATCGTGAAATCAAAAACCACTTTTCGTTGGCTCAATGCCAATCGAATTTGACTAGTAGTTTGCCAAAAATGAACAAACCCGAAGTTATATTGAAATAAAAAACACTTTTCAAAAGCTAGATTCCAATCGAATTAGACTAGCAATTCGCCAAAAATGAATGAACTCGATGTTATCTAGAAATCAAAATCACTTTTCATTGGTTCGATTCCAAACGAATTAGACTAGCAGTTCGTCGAAAAAAACAAGCCCGAAGTTATCATGAAATCAAAAACCACTTTTCATTGGCTCGATTCCAATCGAATTAGGCTACGGATTTGTCAAAGCGAATAAACCCGAAGTTATAATGAAAATAAAAATCGCTTTTCATTGACGAGATTGCAATCGAATGAGACTAACAATTCGCCAAAAGCAAACGAACCAGAAGTTATCATGAAAACAAAAACCACTTTTCATTGCCTCGATTCCAATCAAATTAGACGAGCGATTCGCCAAAAAGAAACAAACCCAAATTTATCATGAAATCAAAAACCACTTTTCCTTGGCTCGATTCCAATCTAATTAGACCAGCAATTCGTCGAAAACGAACAAGCTCGAAGTTTTCATGAAATCAAAATCCACTTTTCATTGGCTCGATTCCAAACGAATTGGACTAGCAATTCGCTAAAAACAAACAAACCTGAAGTTATCATGAAATCATAAACCACTTTTCATTGGCTCGATTCCAGTCCAACTAGACCAGCAATACGCCAAAAACGAACAAGCCCGAGGTTTTCATGAAATCGAAAACCACTTTTCATTGGCTCGATTCCAATCGACTTAGACTAGCCATTTGACGAAAACGATAATAGCAGAAGTTATCATGAAATCAAACACCACTTTCCATTGGCTTGATTCCAATCGAATTAGACTAACAATTGACCAAAAACGAACAAAACCGAAGTCATCATGAAATCAAAAATCACTTTCCATTGGCTCGATTCCAATCGAATTAGACAAGCAATTCGGCGAAAACAAACAAACCCTAAATTATTATGAAATCAAAAACCACTTTACGTTAGCTCGATTCCAATCGACTTAGCCTAACAATTCGCCAAAAAACAACAAACCCGAAGTTATGACGAAATCAAACACCACTTTTCACTGGCCCGATTCCAATCGAATTAGACTAACAATTCGCCAAAACCAAAGAGACCCGAAGTTATCATGAAATCAAAAATAACTTTTCATTAGCTCGATTCCACTCGAATTAGACAAGAAATTCGTCGAAAACAAACAAACCTGAAGTAATCATGAAATCAAAAACCACTTTTCATTGGCTCCATTCCAATCGAATAAAGCTAGCAAGTTGCCGAAAATGAATAGACCCAAAGTTATCATGAAAACAAAAACCACTTTTCATTGGCTCGATTCCAATTGAATTAGACTAGCAATTTACCAAAAATGAAGAAACCCGAAGTTATCATGAAATCAAAAGCCACTTTTCATTGGCTCGATTCCAATCGAGTTAGACTAGCAATTTGCCAAAAATGATCAAGCCCGATGTTATCATGAAATCAAAAATCAGTTTTCATTTGCTCGATTCCAATCAAATTACACTAGCAATTCTACAAAAAAGAACAAAGCCGACATTGTCATGAAATCAAAAACCACTTTCATTGGCTTGATCTGAATCGAATTAGACTAGCGATTCCCCAAAAATGAACAAACCCGAAGTTATCGTGAAATCAAAAACCACTTTTCTTTAGCTAGATTCCAATCGAATTAGATTTGCTTTTTTTTTAAAAATGAATGAAGTCGAAGTTATCAAGAAATAAAAATCACTTTTCATTTGCTCGATTCCAAACGAATTAGACTAGCAGTTCATCGAAAAAAAAAGCCCGAAGTTATCATGAAATCAAAAACCACTTTTCATTGGCTCGATTCCAATCGAATTAGGCTTCGGATTTGTCGAAGCGAATAAACCCGAAGTTATCATGAAAATAAAAATCGTTTTTCATTGGCGCGATTGCAATCGAATGAGACTAACAATTCGCCAAAAGCAAACGAACTAGAAGTTATCATGAAAATAGAAACCACTTTTCATTGCCTCGATTCCAATCAAATTAGACGAGCGATTCGCCAAAAAGAAACAAACCCAAATTTATCATGAAATCAAAAACCACTTTTCCTTGGCTCGATTCCAATCTAATTAGACCAGCAATTCGTCGAAAACGAACAAGCCCAAAGTTTTCATGAAATAAAAATCCACTTTTCATTGGCTCGATTCCAATCGAATTGGACTAGCAATTCGCTAAAAACAAACAAACCTGAAGATATCATGAAATCAAAAACCACTCGATTCTAGTCGAATTAGATCAGCAATTCGCGAAAAACGAACAAGCCCGAAGTTTTCATGAAATCGAAAACCACTTTTCATTGGCTCGATTCCAATTGAATTAGACCAGCAATTTGACGAAAATGATAATAGTAGAAGTTATCATGAAATCAAGCACCACTTTCCATGGGCTTGATTCCAATCGAATTAGACTAACAATTCACCAAAAACGAACAAAACCGAAGTCATCATGAAATCAAAAACCACTTGCCATTGGCTCGATTCCAATCGAATTAGACAAGCAATTCGCCGAAAACAAACAAACCCTAAATTATTATGAAATCAAAAACCACTTTACGTTAGCTCAATTCCAATCGACTTAGCCTAACAATTCGCCAAAAAATAACAAACCCGAAGTTATCATGAAATCAAACACCACTTTTCATTGGCCCGATTCCAATCGAATTAGACTAACAATTCGCCAAAATCGAAGAGACCCGAAGTTATCATGAAATCAAAAATAACTTTTCATTAGCTCGATTCCAATCGAATTAGACAAGAAATTCGTCGAAAACAAACAAACCTGAAGTAATCATGAAATCAAAAACCACTTTTGATTGACTCCATTCCAATCGAATAAAACTAGCAAGTTGCCGAAAACGAACAGCCCCGAAGTTATCATGAAAACAAAAACCACTTTTCATTGGCTCGATTCCAATCGAATTAGACTAGCAATTTGCCAAAAATGAAGAAACTCGAAGTTATCATGAAATCAAAAGCCACTTTTCATTGGCTCGATTCCAATCGAGTTAGACTAGCAATTTGCCAAAAATGATTAAGCCCGAAGTTATCATGAAATCAAAAATCAGTTTTCATTTGCTCGATTCCAATCAAATTACACTAGCAATTCTCCAAAAAAGAACAAAGCCGACGTTATCATGAAATCAAAAACCACTTTCATTGGCTTGATCTGAATCGAATTAGACTAGCGATTCCCCAAAAACGAACAAACCCGAAGTTATCGTGAAATCAAAAACCACTTTTCGTTGGCTCGATGCCAATCAAATTTGACTAGTACTTTGCCAAAAATGAAGAAACCCGAAGTTATAATGAAATCAAAAATCACTTTTCATTAGATAGATTCCAATCGAATTAGACTAGCAATTTGCCAAAAATAAATGAACTCGAAGTTATCTAGAAATCAAAATCACTTTTCATTGGCTCGATTCCAAACGAATTAGACTAGCAGTTCGTCGAAAAAAAAAGCCCGAAGTTATCATGAAATCAAAAACCACTTTTCATTGGCTCGATTCCAAT
>NW_019267018.1:0-6337 GCF_002742605.1 Olea europaea var. sylvestris
GACACCGTGTGGAAAAGTTATGCTCAACTCTTCGTACGCCGACTCTCCAAGCGTTCCAAATATGCAAGGGCTCATTCTTTCAATAAATGGCCAAAATCTCTCGTACACCACGATGAAGTCATGACTTCAATCCAAAATCGTCGCTACATTTTCAAAAAGTACTTATGCGCCCAAAATGGACTCCGTTAGCAAAGGTTACGTACAATTCTTCGAACGTCGACAATCCGAGCATTCCAAATTTGAAATTGGTCATTCTTTCTAAAAAAGGCAGAAATCCTTTGTATGTCACGACGAAGTCGAGAGTTCAAACCAAAACGGTCGCGACATTTCCAAAAAGCAATTATGGGCCCAAAACGGAAAACGTGTGCAAAAGTTACGCTCAATTCTTCGTACACCGACTCTCCAAGCGTTCCAAATATGCAAGTGCTCATTCTTTCGAAAAATGGCCAAAATCCCTCATACATCACGACGAAGTGGTGAGTTCAATCCAAAACGGTCGCTGCATATCCAAAAAGTACTTATGGGCCTAAAACGGACACCGTGTGCAAAAGTTACGCTCAATTCTTCGTACACCGACTCTCCAAGCGTTCCAAATATGCAAGTGCTCATTCTTTCGAAAAATGGTCAAAATCCCTCATACGTCACGATGAAGTGGTGAGTTCAATCCAAAACGGCCGCTGCATATCCAAAAAGTACATATGGGCCTAAAACAGACACCGTGTGCAAAAGTTATGCTCAATTCTTCTTACGCTGACTCTCCAAGCGTTCCAAATATGCAAGTGCTCATTCTTTTTAAAAATGGCTGAAATCCCTCATACGTCATGACGAAGTGGTGAGTTCAATCCAAAACGGTCGCTGCATTTCCAAAAGTACTTATGGGCACAAAATGGACGCCGATTTTAAAAGTTATGCTCGATTCTTCAAACGCGGACAATCCAAGCGCTCCAAATATGCAAGTGCTCATTCTTTCGAAAAATGGCTGAAATCCTTCTTAGGTCACAACGAAGTGGTGAGTTCAATCCAAAACGGTCGCTACATTTCCAAAAAGTACTTATGGGCCCAAAATGGTCACCGTGTGCAAAAGTTACGCTCAATTCTTCGAACGTGGACAATCCAAGCGCTCCAAATATGCAAGTGCTCATTCCTTCAAAAATTGGCCAAAATTCTCTAACGTCATGACGAAGTGCCGAGTTCTATCCAAAACGGGTCGCCACATTTCCAGAAAGTACTTATAGGCCCAAAATGGACACAGTGTGCAAAAGTTACGCTCAATTCTTCGAATGCGGACAATCCAAGCGCTCCAAATATGCAAGTGCTCATTCTTTCAAAAATTGGCCAAAATCCTCTAACATCATGATGAAGTGCCGAGTTCAATCCAAAACGGTCGCCACATTTCCAAAAAGTACTTATGGGCCCAAAATGGACACCGTGTGCAAAAGTTACGCTCAATTCTTCGTCCGTCGACTCTCCTAGCGTTCTAAATATGCAAGTGCTCATTCTTTCAAAAAATGGCCAAAAACCCTCGTACGTCACGATGAAGTGGTGAGTTCAAACCAAAACGGTCGCTACATTTCCAAAAAGTACTTATGGGCCCGAAGTGGACACCGTGTGCAAAAGTTACGCTCAATTCTTCGTACGCCGACTCTACAAGCATTCTAAATATGCAAGTGCTCATTCTTTCGAAAAATGGCCAAAATCCCTCGTACGCCATGACGAAGTGGTGAGTTCAATCCAAAACGGTCGCTGCATTTCCAAAAAGTACTTATGGGCCCAAAACGGACGCCGTTTCCAAAAGTTACGCTCAATTCCTCGTACGCCGACTCTCCAAGCGTTCCAAATATGTAAGAGCTCATTCTTTCTAAAAATGGCTGAAATCCCTCATAAGTCATGATGAAGTGGTGAGTTCAATCCAAAACGATCGCTGCATTTTCAAAAAGTACTTATGGTCCCAAGACGGACGTCATTTTCAAAAGTTATGCTCGATTCTTCGAACGCGGACAATCCAAGCGCTCCAAATATGCAAGTGATCATTCTTTCGAAAAATGGCCGAAATCTTTCATATATCACGACGAAGTGGTGAGTTCAATCCAAAACGATCGCTACATTTCTGAAAAGAACTTACGGGCCCAAAACGGACACCGTGTGCCAAAGTTACGCTCAATTCTTCGTACGCCGACTCTCCAAGCGTTCCAAATATGCAAGTGCTCGTTCTTTCGAAAAATGCCCGAAATCTTTCATATATCACGACGAAGTGGTGAGTTCAATCCAAAACGATCGCTACATTTCTGAAAAGAACTTACGGGCCCAAAACGGACACCGTGTGCCAAAGTTACGCTCAATTCTTCGTACGCCGACTCTCCAAGCGTTCCAAATATGCAAGTGCTCATTCTTTTGAAAAATGGCCAAAATCCCTCTTTACGTCACGACGAAGTGCTGAGTTCAATCCAAAACGGTCACTACATTTCCAAAAAGTAGATATGGGCCAAAAATGGACACCGTGTGCAAAAGTTAAGCTCAACTCTTCTTACGTCGACTCTCCAAGCGTTCCAAATATGCAAGTGCTCATTCTTTCGAAAAATGGCCAAAATCTCTCATACACCACAATGAAGTCATGACTTCAATCCAAAACGTACGCTACATTTTCGAAAAGTACATATGGGCCCAAATTGGACGCCGTTTGCAAAAGTTACGCACAATTCTTCGAACGCCGACAATCCGAGCATTCCAAATTTGAAAGTGCTCATTCTTTCAAAAAAATGCCCGAAATCCCATGTACGTTACGACGAAGTGGTGAGTTCAATCCAGAACCGTCGCTACATTTCCAAAAAGTAATTACGGGCCAAAAACGGGCACCGTGTGCAAAACTTACGCTCAATTCTTCGTCCGCCGACGCTCCAAGCTTTCCAAATATGCAAGTGCTCAGTCTTTCGAAAAATGGCCGAAATCCCTCATACGGCACGATGAAGTGGCAAGTTCAATCCAAAACGGTCGCTGCATTTCCAAAAAGTACTTATGGGCCTGGAACGGACACCATGTACAAAAGTTACGCTCAATTCTTCGTACACCGACTCTCCAAGCGTTCCAAATATGCAAGTACCCATTCTTTCTAAAAATGGCTGAAATCACTCATAGGTCATGATGAAGTCGTGAGTTCAATCCAAAACGGTCGCTACATTTCTAAAAAGTACTTATGGGCCCAAAACGGATGCCGTTTTCAGAAGTTACGCTCGATTCTTCGAACGCGGACAATTCAAGCGCTCCAAATATGCAAGAGCTCATTCCTTCGAAAAATGGCCGAAATTCCTCAGACATCACGATGAAGTGGTGAGTTCAATCCAAAACGGACGCTGCATTTCCAAAAAGTACTTATGGCATAAAACGGACACCGTGTGCAAAAGTTACGCTCAAGTCTTCATCCGCCGACTCTCCAAGCATTCCAAATATGCAAGTGCTCACTCCTTCGAAAAATGGCCAAAATCCCTCATATGTCACGACGAAGTGGTGAGTTCAATCCAAAACGGTCGCTGCATTTCCAAAAAGTACTTATGGGCCGAAAACGGACACCGTGTGCAAAAGTTACTCTCAATTCTTCGTACGCCGACTCTCCAAGCGTTCCGAATATGCAAGTGCTCATTCTTTCTAAAAATGGCTGAAATCCCACATAAGTCACGAGGAAGTGGTGGGTTCAATCAGAAACGGTCGCTGCATTTCCAAAAAGTACTTATGGGCCCGAAACGAACACCGTGTGGAAAAGTTACGCTCAATTCTTCGTACGCCGACTCTCCAAGCGTTCCAAACATGCAGGTGCTCATTCCTTTGAAAAATGGTCGAAATCCCTCATACGTCATGACGTAGTGGTGAGTTCAATCCAAAACGGTCGATGCATTTCCAAAAAGTACTTATAGGCCTAAAACGGGGACCGTGTGCAAAAGTTATGCTCAATTCTTCGTCCGCCGACTCTCCAAGCGTTCCAAATATGCAAGTGCTCATTCCTTCGAAAAATGGCCGAAATCCATCATATGTCACGATGAACTGGTGAGCTCAATCCAAAACGATCGCTGCATTTCCAAAAAGTACTTATCGGCCTAAAACGGACACCGGGTGCAAAAGTTACGCTCAATTCTTCGTACACCGACTCTCCAAGCGTTCAAAACATGCAAGTGCTCATTCTTTCTAAAAATTGCTGAAATCCCTCGTACGTTATGACGAAGTGGTGAATTCAATCCAAAACAGTCGCTGCATTTCCAAAAAGTACTTGTGGGCCTGAAACGGACACCGTGTGCAAAAGTTACGCTCAATTCTTCGTACGCCGACTCTCCAAGCGTTCCAAATATGCAAGTGCTCATTCTTTTTAAAAATGGCTGAAATCCCTCGTATGTCACGATGAAGTTGTGAGTTCATTCGAAAATGGTCGCTACATTTCTGAAAAGCACTTATGGGCCCAAAACGGATGCCGTTTTCAAAAGTTACGCTCGATTCTTCGAAAGCGGACAATCCAAGCGTTCCAAATATGCAAGTGGTCATTCATTCTAAAAATGGTGAAAATCCCTCGTACGTCACGATGAAGTCGTGAGTTCAATCCAAAACGGTCGCTACATTTCTGACAAGTACTTATGGGCCCAAGACGGACGTCGTTTTCAAAAGTTACGCTCGATTCTTCGAACGCGGACAATCCAAGCCCTCCAAATATGCAAGTGCTCATTCTTTCGAAAAATGGCCGAAATTGCTCTTACGTCACGATGAAGTGCAGAGTTCAATCCAAAACGGTCCCTACATTTCCATAACGTACTTATGGGCCCAAAACGGACACCGTGTGCAAAAGTTACGCTCAACTATTCGTACGCCTACTCTCCAAGCGTTCCAAATATGTAAGTGCTCATTCTTTCAAAAAATGGCCAAAATCTCTCGTATGCCACGATGAAGTCATGACTTCAATCCAAAACGGTCGCTACATTTTCGAAAAGTACTTATGGGCCCAAAATGGACGCAGCTTACAAAAGTTACGTACAATTCTTCGAACGCCGACCATCCGAGCATTCCAAATTTGAAATTGCTCATTCTATCTAAAAATGGCCGAAATCCCTCATACGTCACGACGAAGTCGTGAGTTCAAACCAAAACGGTCGTACATTTCCAAAAAGTACTTATGGGCCCAAAATGGACACCGTGTGCAAAAGTTACGTTCAATTCTTCGTACGCCGACTCTCCAAGCGTTCCAAATATGCAAGTGCTCATTCTTTCGAAAAATGGCCAAAATCCCTCTTTACGTCACGATGAAGTGCTGAGTTCAATCCAAAACGGTCGCTGCATTTCCAAAAAGTACTTATGGGCCAAAAACGGACACCGTGTGCAAAAGTTACGCTCAACACTTCGTACGCCGACTCTCCAAGTGTTCAAAATATGCAAGCGTTCATTCTTTCGAAAAATGGCCAAAATCTCTCGTATGCCACGATGAAGTCATGACTTCAATCCAAAACGGTCGCTACATTTCCGAAAAGTACATATGGGCCCAAAATGGATGCCGTTTGCAAAAGTTACGCACAATTCTTCGAACTCCGACAATCCGAGCATTCCGCATTTGAAAGTGCTCATTCTTTCGAAAAATGCCCGAAATCCCTCGTACATCACGACGAAGTGGTGAGTTCAATCCAGAACGGTCGCTACATTTCCAAAAAGTACTTATGGGCCCAAAACGGACACCGTGTGCAAAAGTTATGCTCAATTCTTCGTCCGCCGATGCTCCAAGCGTTCCAAATATGCAAGTGCTCATTCTTTAGGAAAATGGCTGAAATCCCTCATACGGCACGATGAAGTGGTGAGTTCAATCCAAAATGGTCGCTGCATTTCCAAAAAGTATTTATATGCCTGAAACGGACACCGTTTTCAAAAGTTACGCTCGATTCTTCGAACGTGGACAATCCAAGCGTTCCAAATATGCAAGTGCTCATTCTTTCGAAAAATGGCTAAAATCCCTCATACGTCACGATGAAGTGCTGAGTTCAATCCGTAACGGTCGCTGCATTTCCAAAAAGTACTTATGGGCCCAAAACGGACACCATGTGCAAAAGTTACGCTCAATTCTTCGTATGCCGACTCTCCAAGCGTTCCAAATTTGCAAGTGCTCATTCTTTCTAAAAATGGCTGAAATCCCTCGTACGTCATGATGAAGTGGTGAGTTCAACCCAAAACGATCGCTGCATTTCAAAAAAGTACTTATGGGTACAAGACGGACACCGTTTACAAAAGTTACGCTTGATTCTTCGAACGCGAACAATCCAAGTGCTCCAAATATGCAAGTGCTCATTCTTTCGAAAAATGGCCGAAATCTCTCATACTT
>NW_019267019.1:0-6337 GCF_002742605.1 Olea europaea var. sylvestris
AATTGCGCCGGGGTCGATTTCGTCATTTTTCGCGACGGTTTTGGAATCGTCTAAAATTTGACTGATTGATGGGAAACAAAAATTGCCCCGGTGGCAATTTCGTCATTTTTCGCGACGATGTCGTAATCGGCTAAAATTTGACTGATTGATGGGAAACAAAAAACGCGCGGGGGGCGATCTCGTCATTTTTCGCGACGGTGTCGAAATGGGCTCAAATTTGACCGATTGATCGGAAAAAAAATCGCGCCGGGGGCCATTTCGTCATTTTTCGCGACGGTGTCGAAATGGGCTCAAATTTGACCGATTGATCGGAAAAAAAATCGCGCCGGGGGCCATTTCGTCATTTTTCGCGACGGTGTCGAAATGGGCTCAAATTTGACCGATTGATCGGAAAAAAAATCGCGCCGGGGGCCATTTCGTCATTTTTCGCGACGGTGTCGAAATGGGCTCAAATTTGACCGATTGATCGGAAAAAAAATCGCGCCGGGGGCCATTTCGTCATTTTTCGCGACGGTGTCGAAATGGGCTCAAATTTGACCGATTGATCGGAAAAAAAATCGCGCCGGGGGCCATTTCGTCATTTTTCGCGACGGTGTCGAAATGGGCTCAAATTTGACCGATTGATCGGAAAAAAAATCGCGCCGGGGGCCATTTCGTCATTTTTCGCGACGGTGTCGAAATGGGCTCAAATTTGACCGATTGATCGGAAAAAAAATCGCGCCGGGGGCCATTTCGTCATTTTTCGCGACGGTGTCGAAATGGGCTCAAATTTGACCGATTGATCGGAAAAAAAATCGCGCCGGGGGCCATTTCGTCATTTTTCGCGACGGTGTCGAAATGGGCTCAAATTTGACCGATTGATCGGAAAAAAAATCGCGCCGGGGGCCATTTCGTCATTTTTCGCGACGGTGTCGAAATGGGCTCAAATTTGACCGATTGATCGGAAAAAAAATCGCGCCGGGGGCCATTTCGTCATTTTTCGCGACGGTGTCGAAATGGGCTCAAATTTGACCGATTGATCGGAAAAAAAATCGCGCCGGGGGCCATTTCGTCATTTTTCGCGACGGTGTCGAAATGGGCTCAAATTTGACCGATTGATCGGAAAAAAAATCGCGCCGGGGGCCATTTCGTCATTTTTCGCGACGGTGTCGAAATGGGCTCAAATTTGACCGATTGATCGGAAAAAAAATCGCGCCGGGGGCCATTTCGTCATTTTTCGCGACGGTGTCGAAATGGGCTCAAATTTGACCGATTGATCGGAAAAAAAATCGCGCCGGGGGCCATTTCGTCATTTTTCGCGACGGTGTCGAAATGGGCTCAAATTTGACCGATTGATCGGAAAAAAAATCGCGCCGGGGGCCATTTCGTCATTTTTCGCGACGGTGTCGAAATGGGCTCAAATTTGACCGATTGATCGGAAAAAAAATCGCGCCGGGGGCCATTTCGTCATTTTTCGCGACGGTGTCGAAATGGGCTCAAATTTGACCGATTGATCGGAAAAAAAATCGCGCCGGGGGCCATTTCGTCATTTTTCGCGACGGTGTCGAAATGGGCTCAAATTTGACCGATTGATCGGAAAAAAAATCGCGCCGGGGGCCATTTCGTCATTTTTCGCGACGGTGTCGAAATGGGCTCAAATTTGACCGATTGATCGGAAAAAAAATCGCGCCGGGGGCCATTTCGTCATTTTTCGCGACGGTGTCGAAATGGGCTCAAATTTGACCGATTGATCGGAAAAAAAATCGCGCCGGGGGCCATTTCGTCATTTTTCGCGACGGTGTCGAAATGGGCTCAAATTTGACCGATTGATCGGAAAAAAAATCGCGCCGGGGGCCATTTCGTCATTTTTCGCGACGGTGTCGAAATGGGCTCAAATTTGACCGATTGATCGGAAAAAAAATCGCGCCGGGGGCCATTTCGTCATTTTTCGCGACGGTGTCGAAATGGGCTCAAATTTGACCGATTGATCGGAAAAAAAATCGCGCCGGGGGCCATTTCGTCATTTTTCGCGACGGTGTCGAAATGGGCTCAAATTTGACCGATTGATCGGAAAAAAAATCGCGCCGGGGGCCATTTCGTCATTTTTCGCGACGGTGTCGAAATGGGCTCAAATTTGACCGATTGATCGGAAAAAAAATCGCGCCGGGGGCCATTTCGTCATTTTTCGCGACGGTGTCGAAATGGGCTCAAATTTGACCGATTGATCGGAAAAAAAATCGCGCCGGGGGCCATTTCGTCATTTTTCGCGACGGTGTCGAAATGGGCTCAAATTTGACCGATTGATCGGAAAAAAAATCGCGCCGGGGGCCATTTCGTCATTTTTCGCGACGGTGTCGAAATGGGCTCAAATTTGACCGATTGATCGGAAAAAAAATCGCGCCGGGGGCCATTTCGTCATTTTTCGCGACGGTGTCGAAATGGGCTCAAATTTGACCGATTGATCGGAAAAAAAATCGCGCCGGGGGCCATTTCGTCATTTTTCGCGACGGTGTCGAAATGGGCTCAAATTTGACCGATTGATCGGAAAAAAAATCGCGCCGGGGGCCATTTCGTCATTTTTCGCGACGGTGTCGAAATGGGCTCAAATTTGACCGATTGATCGGAAAAAAAATCGCGCCGGGGGCCATTTCGTCATTTTTCGCGACGGTGTCGAAATGGGCTCAAATTTGACCGATTGATCGGAAAAAAAATCGCGCCGGGGGCCATTTCGTCATTTTTCGCGACGGTGTCGAAATGGGCTCAAATTTGACCGATTGATCGGAAAAAAAATCGCGCCGGGGGCCATTTCGTCATTTTTCGCGACGGTGTCGAAATGGGCTCAAATTTGACCGATTGATCGGAAAAAAAATCGCGCCGGGGGCCATTTCGTCATTTTTCGCGACGGTGTCGAAATGGGCTCAAATTTGACCGATTGATCGGAAAAAAAATCGCGCCGGGGGCCATTTCGTCATTTTTCGCGACGGTGTCGAAATGGGCTCAAATTTGACCGATTGATCGGAAAAAAAATCGCGCCGGGGGCCATTTCGTCATTTTTCGCGACGGTGTCGAAATGGGCTCAAATTTGACCGATTGATCGGAAAAAAAATCGCGCCGGGGGCCATTTCGTCATTTTTCGCGACGGTGTCGAAATGGGCTCAAATTTGACCGATTGATCGGAAAAAAAATCGCGCCGGGGGCCATTTCGTCATTTTTCGCGACGGTGTCGAAATGGGCTCAAATTTGACCGATTGATCGGAAAAAAAATCGCGCCGGGGGCCATTTCGTCATTTTTCGCGACGGTGTCGAAATGGGCTCAAATTTGACCGATTGATCGGAAAAAAAATCGCGCCGGGGGCCATTTCGTCATTTTTCGCGACGGTGTCGAAATGGGCTCAAATTTGACCGATTGATCGGAAAAAAAATCGCGCCGGGGGCCATTTCGTCATTTTTCGCGACGGTGTCGAAATGGGCTCAAATTTGACCGATTGATCGGAAAAAAAATCGCGCCGGGGGCCATTTCGTCATTTTTCGCGACGGTGTCGAAATGGGCTCAAATTTGACCGATTGATCGGAAAAAAAATCGCGCCGGGGGCCATTTCGTCATTTTTCGCGACGGTGTCGAAATGGGCTCAAATTTGACCGATTGATCGGAAAAAAAATCGCGCCGGGGGCCATTTCGTCATTTTTCGCGACGGTGTCGAAATGGGCTCAAATTTGACCGATTGATCGGAAAAAAAATCGCGCCGGGGGCCATTTCGTCATTTTTCGCGACGGTGTCGAAATGGGCTCAAATTTGACCGATTGATCGGAAAAAAAATCGCGCCGGGGGCCATTTCGTCATTTTTCGCGACGGTGTCGAAATGGGCTCAAATTTGACCGATTGATCGGAAAAAAAATCGCGCCGGGGGCCATTTCGTCATTTTTCGCGACGGTGTCGAAATGGGCTCAAATTTGACCGATTGATCGGAAAAAAAATCGCGCCGGGGGCCATTTCGTCATTTTTCGCGACGGTGTCGAAATGGGCTCAAATTTGACCGATTGATCGGAAAAAAAATCGCGCCGGGGGCCATTTCGTCATTTTTCGCGACGGTGTCGAAATGGGCTAAAATTTGACAGATTGACCGGAAACAAAAATCGTGCCGGGGGCGATTTCGTCATTTGTCGCGATGGTGCCGAAATGGGCTCAAATTTGACCGATTGATCGGAAAAAAAATCGCGCCGGGGGCCATTTCGTCATTTTTTGCGACGGTGTCGGAATCGTCTAAAATTTGACTGATTGATGGGAAACAAAAATCGCGCCGGGGGCAATTTCGTCATTTTTTTCGACGGTGTCGTAATCGGCTAAAATTTGACTGATTGATGGGAAACAAAAAACGCGCGGGGGGCGATCTCGTCATTTTTCGCGACGGTGTCGAAATGGGCTCAAATTTGACCAATTCATCGGAAAAAAAATCGCGCCGGGGGCCATTTCGTCATTTTTCGCGACGATGTCGGAATCGTCTAAAATTTGACTGATTGATGGGAAACAAAAATCGCGCCGGGGACGATTTTGTAATTTTTCGCGACAGTGTCGAAATGGCTCAAATTTGACAGATTGATTGGAAACAAAAATCGCGCCGTGGGCGATTTCGACATTTTTCCCGACGGTGACGAAATGGGCACAAATTTGACCGATTGATCGGAAACAAAAATCGCGCCGGGGGCAATTTCGTCATTTTTCGCGACGGTGTCGAAACCGGCTAAAATTTGACTGATTGATGGGAAACAAAAATCGCGCCGGGGACGATTTTGTAATTTTTCGCGACAGTGTCGAAATGGCTCAAATTTGACAGATTGATTGGAAACAAAAATCGCGCCGTGGGCGATTTCGACATTTTTCCCGACGGTGACGAAATGGGCACAAATTTGACCGATTGATCGGAAACAAAAATCGCGCCGGGGGCAATTTCGTCATTTTTCGCGACGGTGTCGGAATCGGCTAAAATTTGACAGATTGACCGGAAACAAAAATCGTGCCGGGGGCGATTTCGTCATTTGTCGCGATGGTGCCGAAATGGGCTCAAATTTGACCGTTTGACCGGAAAAAAAATCGCGCCGGGGGCCATTTCGTCATTTTTCGCGACGGTGTCGGAATCGTCTAAAATTTGACTGATTGATGGGAAACAAAAACCGCGCGGGGGGCGATCTCGTCATTTTTCGCGACGGTGTCGAAATGGGCTCAAATTTGACCGATTCATCGGAAAAAAAATCGCGCCGGGGGCGATTTCATCATTTTTCGCGACGGTGTCGGAATCGGCTAAAATTTGACTGATTGATGGGAAACAAAAAACGCGCGGGGGGCGATCTCGTCATTTTTCGCGACGGTGTCGAAATGGGCTCATATTTGACCAATTCATCGAAAAAAAATTGCACCGGGGTCGATTTCGTCTTTTTTCGCGACGGTTTTGGAATCGTCTAAAATTTGACTGATTGATGGGAAACAAAAATCGCGCTGGGGGCAATTTCGTCATTTTTTGCGACGGTGTCGGAGTCGGCAAAAATTTGACTGATTGATGGGAAACAAAAATCGCGCCGGGGACGATTTCGTCATTTTTTGCGACGGTGTCGGAATCGGCAAAACTTTGACTGATTGATGGGAAACAAAAATCGCGCCGGGGACGATTTTGTAATTTTTCGCGACAGTGTCGAAATGAGCTCAAATTTGACAGATTGATTGGAAACAAAAATCGCGCCGTGGGCGATTTCGACATTTTTCCCGACGGTGTCGAAATGGGCATAAATTTGACCGATTGATCGGAAACAAAAATCGCGCCGGGAGCAATTTCGTCATTTTTCGCGACAGTTTCGAAACCGGCAAAAATTTGACTGATTGATGGGAAACAAAAATCGCGCCGGGGGCAATTTCGTCATTTTTCGCGACACTGTCGAAATCGGCTAAAATTTGACTGATTGATGGGAAACAAAAATCGCGCCGGGGGCGATTTCGTAATTTTCCGCGACGGCATCGAAATGGGCTAAAATTTGACAGATTGATCGGAAACAAAAATCGTGCCGGGGGTGATTTCGTCATTTGTCGCGATGCTGCCGAAATGGGCTCAAATTTGACCGATTGATCGGAAAAAAATCGCGCCGGGGGCCATTTCGTCATTTTTCGCGACGGTGTTGGAATCGTCTAAAATTTGACTGATTGATGGGAAACAAAAATCGCGCCGGGGGCAATTTCGTCATTTTTCGCGACGGAGTCGTAATCGGCTAAAATTTGACTGATTGATGGAAAACAAAAAACGCGCGGGGGCGATCTCGTCATTTTTCGCGACGGTGTCGAAATGGGCTCAAATTTGACCAATTCATCGAAAAA
>NW_019267020.1:0-6334 GCF_002742605.1 Olea europaea var. sylvestris
GAAGTTATCAGAAAATCAAAAACCAGTTTTCACTGGCTCGACTCCAATCGAATAAGACTAGCATTTCGTCAAAAATGAACAAATCGAAGTAATCATGAAATCAAAAAACACTTTTCATTGGCTCAATTCCAATCGAATTAGACTAGCAATTTATGAAAGATGAACAAACCCAGGTTATCATGAAATCAAAAACAACTTTTCATTAGCTCGATTCCAATCGAATTAGACTAGCAATTTGCCAAAGATGAACACACTCGAAGTTATCGTGAAATCAAAAACCACTTTCCATTGGTTCAATTCCAATTGAATTAGACAAGCAATTCTCCAAAAATGAACAAACCCGGAGTCATCACGAAATTGAAAGCCACTTTTCATTAGCTCGATTCCAATCGAAGCAGACTAGTAATTTGTCAAAGACGAACATAACTGATATTATCATGAAGTCGAAAACCACTTTTCATTGGTCGATTCTAATCGAATTAGACTAGCAATTTGTCGAAAATGATAAAACCCAAACTTATCATGAAATCAAAACAACTTTTCATTGGCTCGATTCCAATCGAATTAGACAATCATTTCGCAAAAATGAACAAACCAGAAGTTATCGTTAAATCAAAAATCACTTTTCATTGGCTTGATTCCAATCGAATTAGACTAGTAAATTGCCAAAGATGAACAAACCCGATGTTATCATAAAATCAAAAACCAATTTTCATTGGCTCGATTCCAATCAAATTAGACTAGCAATTTGCGAAAGATGAACGAACCCGATGTTATCATGAAATCAAAAACCACTTTTCATTGGCTCCATTCCAATCGAATTATACTAGCAATTTGCCAAAGACGAACACACTTGAAGTTATCATGAAATCAAAAACCACTTTCCATTGGCTCGATTCCAATCGAATTAGACTAGCAATTTTTTGAAAATGATCAAACCCGAAGTTATCATGAAATCGAAAATCACTTTTCTTTGGCTCGATTCCAATCGAAGTAGATTAGCAATCTGCCAAAGATGAACATACCCGATATTATCATGAAATCGAAAACCACTTTTCATAGGTTGATTCCAATCGAATTAGACTAGCAATTCACCCAAAACGATCAAGCCCGAAGTTATCATGAAATCAAAAACCTCTTTCCATTGGCTCGATTCCAATCAAATCAGACTAGCAATTTGCCAAAGACGAACACACCCGAAGTTATCATGAAATCAAAAACCACATTCCAATAGCTCGATTCCAATCGAATTAGACTAAGAATTCGCCAAAAATGAACAAACGCGAAGTTATAATGAAATCAAAAACCACTTTTCATTAGCTCGACTCTAATTGAATTAGACTAGCAATTTGTGAAAGATGAACAAACCCGATGTTATCATGAAATAAAAAACCACTTTTCATTGGCTCGATTCCAATTTTGCCAAAGACGAACACAATCGAAGTTATCATGAAATCAAAAACCACTTTCCATTGGCTCGATTCCAATCGAATTAGAGTAGCAATTTGCCAAAAACGAACAAACGCGAAGTTATCATGAAATCAAGAACCACTTTTCATTGGCTCGATTCCAATCGAAGTAGACTAGCAATTTGCCAAAGATGAACTTACCCGATATTATCATGAAATTGAAAACCACTTTTCATTGGTCGATTCTAATCAAATTTGACTAGAAATTTGCCGAAAATGATAAAACCCGAAGTTAACATGAAATCAAAAACAATTTTTCATTGGCTTGATTTCTAACGAATTTGTCTTGTATTTCGCCAAAAACGAACAAACTCGAAGTTATCATGAAATCAAAAATCACTTTTCAATGGCTCGGTTCGAATCGAATTAGACTAGCAATTCACCTAAAACGATCAAACCTGAAGTTATCATGAAATCAAAAACCTCTTTTCATTGGCTCAATTCCAATCGAATTAGACTAGCAATTCGCAAAAAACGAACAAACCCGAAGTTATCATGAAATCAAGAACTACTTTTCGTTGGCTCGATTCCAATCGAATTGGACTAGCAATTCGCCAAAAATGAACAAACCCGAAGTTATGTTGAAATCAAAAACCACTTTTCATTGGCTCGACTCCAATCGAATTAGACAAGTATTTCTCCGAAATTGAACAAACCCGAAGTCGTCAGGAAATCGAAAGCCACTTTTCATTGGCTCGATTCCAATCGAATTAGACTAGCAGTTCTCCAAAAATGAACAAACCTGAAGTTATCATGAAATCAAAACAAAATTTCATTGGCTCGATTCCAATCGAATTGGATTTAGAATTTGCCGAAAATGATCAAACCCGAAGTTATCATGAAATCAAAAATAATATTTCATTAGCTCAGTTCCAATCGAATTAGACTAGAAATTTTCGAAAACGATCAAACCCGAAGTTATCATGAAATCAAATGCCACTTTTCATGGCTTGATTCCAATCGAATTAGACTAGCAATTCGTCGAAAATGATCAAACCTGAAGTTATTATGAAATCAAAAGCCACTTTTCACTGGCTCGATTCCAATCGAATTAGACTAGTAGTTATCCGAAAACGAACGAACCCGAAATTATCATGAAATCAAAAACCGCCTTTCATTGGCTCGATTCCAGTCGAATTAGATTGGCAATTCGTCGAGAATGATCAAACCGAAGTTATCATGAAATAAAAAACCACTTTTCGTTAGCTCGATTCCAATCGAATTAGAATAGCAATTTTCAGAAACGATAAAATTCGAAGTTATCATGAAATCAAAAGCAACTTTTCATTGACTCGATTCCACTCGAATTAGACTGCCATTTCGCAAAAAATGAACAAACCTGAAGTCATCATTAAACCAAAACCACTTTTCATTGGTTCGATTCCACTCGAATTAGACTACCATTTCGCCAAAAATGAACAAACCCGAAGTCATCATTAAACCAAAAACCACTTTTCATTGGCTCGATTCCAATCGAATTTGACTAGCAATTTGCCAAAGGCGAAAAAACCAGATGTTCTCATGAAATCAAAAACCACTTTTCATTGGCTCGATTCCAATCGAATTAGACTAGCAATTTGCCAAAGACGAACACACCCGAAGTTATCATGAAACCAAAAATCACTTTTCATTGCCTCGATTCCAATTGAATTAGACTAGCATTTCACCAAAAACGAACAAACCTAAAGTGATCGTGAAATCAAAAACCACTTTTCATGGGCTCGAGTCCAATCGAATTAGACAGGAAGTTTACCAAAGACAAACAAACCCGATGTTATCATGAAATCAAAAACCACTTTTCATTGGTGCCATTCCAATCGAATTAGACTAGTAATTTGCCAAAGATGATCACACCTGAAGTTATCATGAAATCAAAAACCACTTTCCATTGGCTTGATTCCAATCGAATTAGACTAGCAATTCTCCAAAAACGAACAAACGCGAAGTTATTATGAAATCAAAAGCCACTTTTCATTGGCTCGATTCCAATCGAAGTAGACTAGCAATTTGCCAAAGACGAACATACTCGATATTATCATGAAATCGAAACCACTTTTCATTGGCTCGATTCTAATCGAATTAAACAAGCAATTTGCCGAAAATGATAAAACTCGAAGTTATCATGAAATCAAAAACAACTTTTCAATGGCTCGATTAAAATTGAATTAATCTAGTATTTCTCCAAAAACGAACAAACCGGAAGTTATCATGAAATCAAAAACCTCTTTTTATTGGCTCGATTCCAATCGAATTAGTCTAGTATTTCGCCAAAAACGAACAAACCCCAAGATATCATTAAATCAAAAACCACTTTTCATTTGCTCGATTCCAATCGAATTAGACTAGCAATTCACCGAAAATGATTAAACCCGAAGTTATCATGAAATCAAAAACCTCTTTTTATTGGCTCGATTCCAATCGAATTAGACTAGCAACTCTCCAGAAACGAACAAACCCGAAGTTATCATAAAATCAAAAACCACTTTTCATTGGCTCGATTCCAATTGAATTGGACTAGCAGTAGGCCAAAAATGATCAAACTCGAAGTTATCATGAAATTAAAAACCACTTTTCATTGGTTCAATTCCAACTAAATTTGACAAGCAATTTTTCAAAAGTGATCAAACCCGAAGTTATCATGAAATCGAAATCCACTTTTCATTGGCTCGATTCTAATCGAATAAGATTAGCAAATCGCTGAAAACGAACAAACCCGAAGTTATCATGAAATCAAAACCACTTTTCAATGGCTCGATACCAATCGAATTAGACTAGCAATCTGTCGAAAATGATCAAACCCGAAGTTATCATGAAATCAAAAACTACTTTTCATTGGCACGATTCCAATCGAATTGAACTAGCAATTCGCCAAAAATGAACAAACCCGAGGTTATCATGAAATCAAAAATCACTTTTTATTGGCTCGATTCCAATAGAATTAGACTAGCAATTTGCCGAAAACGATCAAACCCGAAGCTGTCATAAAATCAAAAACCACTTTTCATTGGCTCGATTCCAATCGAATTAGACTAGCAATAGCAATTTGCCAAAGACAAACAAACCCGATGTTATCATAAAATCGAAAGCCACTTTTCATTGGCTCGATTCTAATCGGATAAGACTAGCAATTCATAAAAACTGAACAAACCCGAAGTTATCATGAAATCAAAACTACATTTCATTGGCTCGATTCCAATCGAATTAGACTAGCATTTCGCCCAAAAACAAACAACCCCAAATTTATCGTGAAATCAAAAACCACTTTTCATTGGCTCAATTCCAGTCGAATTAGACTAGCAATTTGCCAAAGACGAACAAACCCAATGTTTTCATGAAATCAAAAACAACTTTTCATTGGCTCCATTCCAATCGAATTAGACAAGCAATTTCCCAAAGACGAACAAACCCGATGTTAACATGAAATCGAAAGCCACTTTTCATTGGCTCGATTCTAATCGAATTAGACTAGCAATTCGCAAAAAACAAACAAACCCGAAGTTATCATGAAATCAAAACCACTTTTCATTGGCTCGATTCCAATCGAATTAGAATAACAATTCGCGAAAAACGATCAAAACTGAAGTTATCATGAAATCAAAAACCACTTTTCATTGGCACAATTCCAATCGAATTAGATTAGCAATTCGCCAAAAATGAAGAAACCCGATGTTCTCAAGAAATCAAAAACCACTTTTCATTGGCTCGACTCCAATCGAATTAGACTAGCAATTTGCCAAAGACGAACAAACTCGATGTTATCATGAAATTGAAGACTACTTTTCATTGGCTCGGTTCTAATCGACTTAGACTAGCAATTTGCCAAAAATGACCAAACCCAAAGTTATCATGAAATCAAAACAACTTTCATTGGCTTGATTCCAATCGAATTAGTCTAGTATTTCGCTAAAAACGAACAAACCCAAAGTTATCATAAAATAAAAAACCACTTTTCATTGGCTTGATTCCAATCGAATTAGACTACCAATTCACTGAAAACGATCAAACTCGAAGTTATCATGAAATCAAAAACCTCATTTTATTTGCTCAATTCCAATCGAATTAGACTAGCAATTCACCAAAAACGAACAAACCCGAAGTTATCATGAAATCAAAAACCACTTTTCATTGGCTCGATTCCAATTAAGTTAAACTAGCATTTCGCAAAAAACAAAAAAACCCGATGTTATCATGAAATCAAAAACCACTTTTCATTGGCCCGATTCCAATCGAATTGGACTAGCAATTTGCCAAAGACAAACAAACCTGAAATTATCATGAAATCAAAAACAACTTTCCATTGGCTCTATTCCAATCGAATTAGTCTAGTATTTCGTCCAAAAACGAATAAACCCGAATTTATCTTGAAATCAAAAACCACTTTTCATTGGCTCGATTCCAATCGAATTAGACTAACAATTTGCCAAAGACGAACAAACCCAATGTTATCATTAAATCAAAAACCACTTTTCATTGGCTTCATTCCAATCGTATTAGACTAGCAATTCGCGGAAAACGATCAAAACTGAAGTTATCATGAAATCAAAAACCACTTTTCATTGGCACGATTCCAATCGAATTAGACTAGCAATTCGCCAAAAATGAACAAACCCGATGTTATCAAGAAACCAACAACCACTTTCCATTGGCTCGACTCCAATCAAATTATACTAGAAATTTGCCAAAGACGAACGAACTCGATGTTATCATGAAATCGAAAACTACTTTTCGTTGGCACGATTCTAATCGAATTAGACTAGCAATTTGCCAAAAATGACAAAACCTGAAGTTATCATGAAATCAAAACAACTTTCATTGGCTTGATTCCAATCGAATTAGTCTAGTATTTCGCTAAAAACGAACAAACC
>NW_019267021.1:0-6332 GCF_002742605.1 Olea europaea var. sylvestris
ATAATTCTATAAAACTTCGTAAGAAAATCGCGTCTAAAATTTCAGAAATTATAACATAAACTCTCATTTTCTCAACATTTGATACTTGTCTGCCACTACTAAACAAATTGTCAGTCGCCTTTGTCTGCTAGTCTAATAATATCTATCTGAATTGCCTCTTTCTCTCTTCTTTTACAGTGAGTCTTATATTCTTACTCAAACCATTTTTCCATTGTTCTTTCTTTTATTTATTTTTTGAACTTCTTATACACTTACGAGTTGTGGTTTGAATAGAAAATTGATTATTTGTGTGTTTAGATGATTAATGAACTTGTTTGTCATTTGGAAAGAACGAAGGACGAAGCTATTGATTGTGTGAAAATGTTAAAGTTCTTTAACTAGTACTACTACCTTCTACTTTCATAAAATAGTTAGAGGATGAAATTTGTCAATTCCTAATAAGTCGAAACTCTATCAATCTTTGTATATCTAAACATATCCCGTTCAATCCTTATTTAACATCTCACTAGCAAAACGAAAGAAGTTTTAACCAAACTATAATAATAGAATGTAACTCTCCTTTTACCAACCGCTATATGACAATATGAATGTCAAATAAAAAAAGATAAAAAAAAGAGAGGAAAGATGCATCTATTCTATTAACATCTTTTAGCAACCAACTTTGAAAATAATTTTTCCTAGGCTTCATGGTAAATATAAATGTAATTTAACATTTAACATTATTAATTCTCGTTTAAACTTATATTTAAGCCCCCGTTTGATCCCCATTAAATTCAATTACATTACATTCCATTTTTCTCTCTCATATTTTCAACCACACAATATTCCATAAAATAATATTACACGTAAATCGAAAACTTTTCTTTCTTTTCAACCACTCATTTTTTCTAAAAAATACTATTCTCCCTATTTTCATTTTCAGGTAATGGGGGTCAAACGGGGGCTCACTTTTATTAAATACATTACTATAATTTCGAAAGGTAAATTGCGGATTAAAATCGAACCAAACTGCAAATTATAGTTTAATTTGATTTGGTTCGAAAAATAAAATGGTTTGATTCGATTTAAAAAAATTTCAAATCGCATAAAATGATTTGAGTTGAAAATATAGCACAAATCGCCCAAATCAAACCGCGTTCACTCCAAACATAAAACATATTATAAATTCAAATTTCATCGTCATCCATTTACAACAAAAAAAAAATAAAAAATAAAAAAAAAATTCATCTTTCAATATCAAAAGAGGATATGTACAATATAGCCACAATTCTATAAATAAGCGAAACAATTTAATGCTCAGAAGTAATAAGAGTGTGTTTAGAGTTGTGCTTTTTGTTATGCCTTTGCCTGCATGGTAGGTCATATAGTAGTTAGTGAAGCAAAATGTCATGCAAGGTCGGCACTTAATGATGACAACAGGGCGGGTTCAAGGTGGGGTGCCCCCATCCCACCTCGCCTCGTTTGGCCAAAACCCCGCCCCGTGCCCTGCCCCGATTTAGACGGGGCGGGGACGGGGCAACTTTTTGCCCCGTTTGTTACTCCGTTTAATTTTTTTTATTTTTTTTGTATTTTGAAATTTCCGAATTATGTTATTATTAGAGAATAAAATACAAATTTAAAATGAGTTTTTAACGAATGAATTATTTAGAAATAAAATTATTTTAAATTTTTTTTTTTTACTTTTTCTTCATAGGGCGGGTTCGGTTCGGGGCGGGACATCGAACCCGCCAACTCGTTCATGGCGGATTTTTTTGCCCCATTCGGGGTGGGGTAAATTGCCATCCCTATCGGCACTCCACTTTACATCACCTCCTTCACTTGCCTTTTCCTAGATTATTAGGTCTTATGATGCATCCCTTTCTACTACAATATATATCAGAGGCTATGGGCATCTACTGCAAGCCCCGCCTCGATCAAATTGTAGAGTGTACATTGAACAAAGTGATTGATGTTATAGATTTGTAGTGATATCACCCAATCAAATCATAACTTTTTAGCCTATATTCAGACTATGGAATACCACATGCCTATAATGGCTATGGATTGACAAAATTGAACATCACAAGTTAGTCATTAGGAAAAGGTCACGTGTCAAGCATCCAGATGGACCTCTTCGACCTATAAACACTTGGTCTTTAATTCAAATTTGAGTTTGTGTCTAAGCATAATCTCAAACCCAAAACCCATATATCCATTCAGTGTGTCTCTTTCACACACAACATTTACCGTCAACTTGAATGTTAAAATGTATGTGATCCAGATAGACCTCTTCCACTTATAAATACTTGGTCTCACCTACAAAATTGAGTTTGTGTGTAAGCATAATCTCAAACCCAAAACCCATATCCATTCAATGTGTCTCTCTTGCATCCAATATTCACCATCAACTTGAGTGTCAAAATGTATGTGATCGTCGCACCCTCGTCGGTAAGCTAGGTTGAATGCAGTTTAATGTGACTGTCCAAGTGTGATGTAACATACGTGCGGATAGAAGAGAAGCTGCAACCTATCTCAATGGAGTTTTGATAAATTTGGAGGTCAACAGATTGGCGTTTCTATAATAAACAAGTATATCCCACAGAATTAAAGCGCTTATGATCACTTAAGATAATATAAGTTGGGTACTTGCGTTAAGAAGTACAATGTGACATAACTTATATTTTGATCATAAATAATTTGTTTACGACCAATGTATAAGAGTTGACATCTTGTACTAAAAGGTTGTAATGTTGACTGGTTCATTATTTAGGTTTATGATTTGTCTTTATCACAGAAATAGTTAAAGGTGACACCAATATACTTGGAGTATATTGAACGGACCACGTGTCAAGTTAATTTTAAGGCATGATCTTATGTGGAAAATTAAATTCCACTAAACTACTATGCATTTCATCTAAATCCCTTGACAGGATTATGTATATCTTTTCGTGATTTTAATGGTTCTTTAATTTATCAATGTGTGAGATCAATTTTATTGATCAAATATCTTGATAAGTTCGAAACTTGAGAATGAGAGGAGTAAAGAACATGAATTTGTGTCGGGAACCGCCATCCTAAAAAATTGGTAGAGTGACTACTTAAATATTTTCTGTTGAACGATTAAAATCTAAGCTCAGTGTTTAGTTACGGCTAAACTTTGACATCTGTGATTAGTTCATAGAATCGATGAAGAAAATAAAATTTAAGTTAGTGAGAATAATTAGAAAGGCAAAATGGTCATTTATACTCGTACCTAATTATCGAATCTCGGACGGGGATAAAATACATATACGATAGGTAAGAGGAAAGTATTACAAATTTATTAGCTTCTGTGATCAATTTTTTAAAAGGCAGGACTCACCTCCTCTTACATTGGTGATTCTATTTTTACCTCGTTATGTGAGATGATGATTTGGTAACCCTTGACATAGGATCTAAGCTATTTCTCTTGAATAGGACTTGCTTTCTTTAACATGTACAAATCGATTCCATTTATTTCTCACAACGCGATATGATGATTTAGTAAGCTTCGACAAAAGAGTCGAGCTATTTTTCTCAAGTGGAACTTCCATCTTTTATCCTATATGAGCCAACTCGATTTATTTCTCACCATGCAAGACAATGATTCTATGAACCTCATCATGGATATCAAGTATTCTAAGATGCCTCATCATGCGAGATGACTTTTCTAATTGTTTTTCCTTTTTCAAGATGCCTCATTAGGTGATATGGTATCCTACTTCCTTATTTTACAAGATGTCTTCCGTGCGAAATAATTATCCTAATTTCTCGCTTTGCAAGATGACTTACCATGTGAGATCATATTCCTAATTCTTCACTTCCAAGATAATTATTCTAATTCCTTGTTCTGCGAGGTTCGTCGTCTGGCAAGATGATTATCCTATTTATTCTTCACTTCCTAAGAAGGTTTTTATTCCTCGGCAAGAGAGCTAATCTAATATCCCAAATAAGACTTGCCTCTTTCTATTTGAACAAGCCAATTCAAAAGTCTAATGTCTAACATAATAGGATCAGGCTTGGAGGACTATTATTATGCATCAGCCTAAAGGCATGCCAATTAACGCAGTTAAGTAAAAGGCCACATAAGGCCGAAACTCCACTTTGAATCACTTCTTTTGAGGTGATTAGGCCATATGATACATTAACCCTCCATTGTAATATATATCCAAGATGATGGACATCTGCTGCAAGCCTTACCTTGACCAATTTTTAGAAAATAAACTGCACAAAGTGAATGACATGATAGCTCTATTGTGATGATAAGGCTACGAAAGCACATAGCTATGATGGCTATTGATTGAAACAATTAAATATGACAACCAAACTACAAATTGCGTGGCAACTTGGGGTAGGTTAGATTTTCTTTTAGAATGATTGTTGGATGGGAGATAGTTCTTTGGCGTCTATCCTCCCACACAGGCAACACACATCTGAGAGGATGCAAGATTTTTTCAAGAAGACTGGATGGAACTTTGGATGATTAATACAGGCTCTTTCACCAATTATGGCAGAACAGATTACAGACATGCTACTATGTATCGACATCCCAGATTGTATTTTTTGGAGGGCTACATCAGATGGTAGATTTACCACTAAGTCAGTATGACAGTTGATCCGTTCTAGCAAACCATCACAGGATTCATTTCGTCTCCTTTGGAACCCTACCATATTTACCAAAATTTCATTCTTCTATTGGAAATTATGGCAGGATTTGATTCTAGTGGATACAATAATTCAAAGGAGGGTTGGTAGTCAGCTGGTTTCTTGGTGTCAGTGTTGTTTTGAGATTTAGACAATTACCCATATTTTTACTGGTAGAGTATATCAGATCAGGTATGGCAGCACTTTGGGCGCTTATTTCAGATTACTATGATTGTAGGCAAGAGCGTCAGACAAAGATTTCTACAATGGCGTTACTCTGGACAGCTTACTTGGAGTGGACACATTTGCATCATTATCCCTCTACTAATTTTCTAGTTTCCAAGGGCCAAGAGAAATGTCGCTAAGTATAGGGGTATCTGTATGAGATCAAGACGAATCATTTGGAAGGTATATCGTATGGTCTCATTCATTCACATTGGAGGATTATTTCGACCACTACACTGGCGTAATGACATGCAGCTTGCTCCACTCTTTGGGATTACTATAACCCTCCCTTCATCTCCTCCCGCTATTATAGTTTGGTGGCACACTCCATTAGTTGGATCTGTAAAGATTAATACCGATGGATATGCCAAGGATGACTTTGTGAGTGGGGGAGGCATCATCAGGGACCACACAGGAAAATGCATAAGGGCATTCTCAACATCATATGGATAGTGTAAGATATTAGAAGTAGAGCTTAGGGCTATTCTTGATGGGATACTATTGGCTAGAGGTTTTTGATTTTTAGACATTTAGGTTGAGGCAGATTCCAATGCAGCTATTCATGCATCACCAAAGGTGGGGGGACCATGGACTATACAAGGCTTACTCAGAAAGATTGCAGTCATCATCTCTTTCGATAGAGGCAGAGTTACCCATATCTACAGAGAGGAAAACCAGGTCGCAGACACTCTTGTCGCAGCAGGTTGGATCACCGGCGATATCAAACGTATGAATCAGTTGACCTACCACGTCATATTCGAGCAAATTGATAGACATTGGTTGCCCAACTTCAAAATATGAATTGTAATTCTATTTTAATTTTTTGTTTTAGTTGATTTTTCTTTTTGTCTTTAATTGCAGCAAATCTTATTGTAAGGGAAGTAGTACTTTCTCATTTACTGCTTAACACATTTTTTTTACATTTTCAATTATTGTAAGGGAAGTAATCTTCCTCATTTACTGCTTTCATTTTTCTACATGTAACCACGGTATTCCTCCGCTACAAGTGATGGCAAATTAATAAAATCTTGGATGTACCACCCTACTTTAAAAAATAATAATAATAAAAAAAAATTTAAAAATTTGTTCCAAGTGTCTCTCCCACAACCAATATTCAAAGTATGACTTGAGTGTCAAAGTGCACAGGATTGTCGTAATCCCATTAGTGAGCTACGATTGCATGTAGTTTAATGTGATTATCCAAATGTGCAGAACATATGAGTGGACGAGAGAGGAGTTGGGATATGTTGATGGTTGGATATGGGTGAGTTTAGAGGTCGACACTTACAACACATGCAGATATGTAAAAGCTCATAGTTGTTACTATTGGTAATCGATATATTGATATATTGAAAAATCTAAAAATGCCCCACAAGAATAAATTTTTTTTTTTCCATATGGCTATAGCTTTACAGATAATTAAGATGAAAATATCTTTTCAAAATCAAATTTCTTTTTGGTCAATC
>NW_019267021.1:24491-25544 GCF_002742605.1 Olea europaea var. sylvestris
TTTTTTTTTTTGTTCATTTTATTTTCTTTTATTCTTCTTCTTTCACGCACATCACAATTCTTTCAATTACCACATATTCTAGCCCCCATCTCCCTTTTTTTTTCAAAGTTTAATCGTTGCAAAGTGTGACTTCATTCATCCATATTAGTTTACACAGCACCATTCAAGGTATGACATCTTTTACTCCTTACTTTCGTTCTTGTACATGATAGTTGATGCTTATGTGTGCCTATTTTTGATAAATATGATAAGAGGAAGGCTTAATTTGTTGTGATGTCAAGAAATTCATGTATGATGAAGATAATGTGCCATGAATCACTTCTAAATTATGGACAATTTTTGGGGAAATTTTGGTGCCTTCAAAGTGTTTGATGGATTGCCTAGGTAAACATAGTTGGGTAAAAAGGGCTAATGTGACTATTGTGCTAATTGACTTATGTGGGAATTTCCACGTAGATGATAGTGAATTGAAGTTGAGAATAGAATACATATAATGCACGTTAGACCATAGTCCGACCTTACGGCTAGGTTTTGAGCCCTACTTTATCTTCCTTTACTATAGATCACGTCGATCGACCCCAGCTAGTAACCCCAGTTCTGACCTTTCCACTCAGCTTCATGACATGCAATTGCAAATGAACTTGATGCAAAATACAATGTGCGACCAGTTCCATTATCAACATGAGTTCAATGCAGTCCTGGATTCGATATACTCTGATCAGACATTCTCTCAATCGCTTCTCCTACCTAATCATGTTACAAATCCAATTCCAAATACCTGGGACATCGATGACGAGGAAGGCAATTAACGTCTTCCATCAAGCAAGTCATCTTCCCTTTTTTTTATATTTCACATTGAGGACAATGTTTCAGTTAAGTTTGGGGGAGTGACATCATTTGCTTACGTTGTTGAGTTTCTCGAATGCTTACCTGTGATTGGCTTGTTTTATGTGTTTGTGTTTTTATAAAAATAAAAAAATAAAAAAATAAAAAAATCCATACTCTGCATGCTTGTGTGAGCTAAATAGTTTTGTCGACTATGATGAATATATT
>NW_019267022.1:0-4504 GCF_002742605.1 Olea europaea var. sylvestris
TCGTCCCATGGGCAATTTCGTCATTTGTCGCGACGGTGTCGGAATGGGCTGAAATTTGACAGGTTGATCGGAAAAAAAACTCGTCCGGGGCAATTTCATCATTTGTCGTGACGATGTCAGAATAGGCTGAAATTAGGCTGGTTGATTGGAAACAAAAATCGTCCCGGGGGCAATTTCATCATTTGTCGCGACGGTGTCGGAATGGGCTAAAATTTGACAGGTTGATCGGAAACAAAAATCGCGCCAGGGGCATCTTCGTCATTTTTCGCGACGGTGTCGGAATGGGCTAAAATTTGACAGGTTGATCGGAAACAAAAATCGCGCCAGGGGCATCTTCGTCATTTTTCGCGACGGTGTCGGAATGGGCTAAAATTTGACAGGTTGATCGGAAACAAAAATCGCGCCAGGGGCATCTTCGTCATTTTTCGCGACGGTGTCGGAATGGGCTAAAATTTGACAGGTTGATCGGAAACAAAAATCGCGCCAGGGGCATCTTCGTCATTTTTCGCGACGGTGTCGGAATGGGCTAAAATTTGACAGGTTGATCGGAAACAAAAATCGCGCCAGGGGCAATTTCGTCATTTGTCGCGAAGGTGTCGGAATAGTCTAAAATTTGACAGGTTGATCGAAAACAAAAATCGCGCCAGGGGCATCTTCGTCATTTTTCGCGACGGTGTCAGAATGTGCTAAAATTTGACGGGTTGATGGGAAACAAAAATCGCACCAGGGGCAATTTCGTCATTTGTCGCGACGGTGTCGGAATGGGCTAAAATTTGACAGGTTGATCGGAAACAAAAATCGTGCCATGGGCAATTTCATCATTTGTCACGATGGTGTCAGATTGGGCTGAAATTTGGTAGGTTGATTGGAAAAAAAATTCGCGCCAAGGGCAATTTTATCATTTGTCGCGACGGTCTCAGAATGGACAAAAATTTGGCAGATTGATTGGAAACAAAAATTGCACCGTGGGCAATTTCGTCATTTGCCGCAATGGTGTCGGAATGGGCTGAAATTTGACAGGTTGATCGGAAACAAAAACCGACCCAGAGACAATTTCATCATTTTTGTCGCAATGGTGTCGGAATGGGCTGAAATTTGACAGGTTGATCGGAAATAAAAATCGCGCCAGGGGCAATTACGTCATTTGTCGCGACGGTGTCGGAATGGGCTGAAATTAGACACGTTAATTGGAAACAAAAATCACGCCTGGGGCAATTTCGTCATTTTTCGCGACGGTGTCGGAATGGGCTAAAATTTGACAGGTTGATTGGAAACAAAAATCGCGCCAGGGGCAATTTCGTCTTTTTTTGCAATGGCGTCGAAATGGGATGAAATTTGACAGGTTGGTCGAAAACAAAAATCGCGCCAGGGGCTATTTCGTCATTTGTCGCGATGGTGTCGAAATATGCTGAAATTTGACAGGTTGATCGGAAAAGAAAATCGCGCTAGGGGCAATTTCGTCGTTTGTCGCGACGGTGTCGGAATGGTCTGAAATTTGGCAGGTTGATGGGAATCAAAAATCTGGCCGGCTGCAATTTCGTCATTTTTCGCGACGGTGTCGGAATGGGCTAAAATTTGACAGGTTGATCGGAAACAAAAATCGCGCCGCGAGCAAATTTCGTATTTTTTAGCGACGGTATCGGAACGGGCTAAAATTTGACAGATGGATCGGAAACAAAAATCGCGCCGGGGGCAATTTCGTCATTTTTGGCGACGGTGTCGGAATGGGCTAAAATTTGACAGGTCGATAGGAAACAAAAATCTCGCCGGGGGCAATTTCGTCATTTTTGGCGACAGTGTCGGAATGGGCTGAAATTTGCAATGTTGAAGGGAAACAAAAATCGAGCCGGGTGCAATTTCGTCATTTTTCGCGACGGTGTTGGAATGGGTTAAAATTTGGCAGGTTGATCGGAAACAAAAATCGCGACGGGGGCAATTTTGTCACTTTTCGCGACGGTGCCGGAATGGGCTAAAATTTGGCAAGTTGACCGGAAACAAAAACTGCGCTAGGGGCGATTTCGACATTTTTCGCGACGGTGTCGGAATGGTCTTAAATTTGGCAGGCTGATTGGAAACAAAAATCGCTCCGAGGGTAATTTCGTCATTTTTCGCGACAGTGTCGGAATGGGCTGAAATTTGGCAGGTTGATTGGAAACAAAAATGACGCCAGGTGCAATTTCGTCATTTTTCGCGACGGTGTCGGAATGAGATTAAATTTGACAGATTGATCGAAAACAAAAATTGCACCGGGGGCAATTTCGCCATTTTTCGCGACGGTGTCGGAATGGGCTGAAATTTGGCTAGTTGATCGGAAACAAAAATCGCGCCGGGGGCAATCTCGTCATTTTTCGCGATGGTGTCGGAATGGGCTAAATTTTTAAACATTTTGATCGGAAACAAAAATCGCGCCGGGGGCAATTTCGTCATTTTTCGCGACGTTGTCGGAATGGGCTAAAATTTGACAGCCTGATCGGAAACAAAAATCGCGCTGGGGGCAATTTCGTAATTTTTCGCGACGGTGTCGGAATGGGCTGAAATTTGGCATGTTGAAGGGAAACAAAAATCGAGCCGGGTGCAATTTCGTCATTTTTCGCGACGGTGTTGGAAAGGGCTAAAATTTGGCAGGTTGATCGGAAACAAAAATCGCGACGGGGGCAATTTTGTCATTTTTCGCGACGGTGCCGGAATGGACTAAAATTTGGCTGGTTGATCAGAAACAAAAACTGTGCTAGGGGCGATTTCGACATTTTTCACGATGGTGTCGGAATGGTCTTAAATTTGGCAGGCTGATTGGAAACAAAAATCGCGCCTGGGGCAAGTTCGTAATTTTTCGCAATGGTGTCGGAATGGGCTAAATTTTGATACATTGATCGGAAACAAAAATCGCGCCGGGGGCAATTTAGTAATTTTTCGCGACGGTGTCGAAATGGGCTAAAATTTGACAGCTTGATCGGAAACAAAAATCGTGCCGGGGGAAATTTCGTCATTTTTCGCGACGGTGGCGGAATGGGTTGAAATTTGGCAGGTTGATCGGAAACAAAAATCGCGCCGGGGGCAATTTCGTCACTTTTCACGATGGTGTCGGAATGGGCTAAATTTTGATACATTGATCGGAAACAAAACTCGCGTCGGGGGCAATTTCGTCATTTTTCGCGATGGTGTCGGAATGGGCTGAAATTTGGCAGGTTGATCGGAAACAAAAATCGCGCCGCGGACAAATTTCGTCGTTTGTCGCGACGGTGTCGGAATGGTCTGAAATTTGGCAGGTTGATGGGAAACAAAAATCGCGCCGGGGGCAATTTCGTCATTTTTCGCGACGGTGTCGGAATAGGCTAAAATTTGACAGGTTGATCGGAAACAAAAATCTCGCCGGGGGCAATTCCGTCATTTTTCGCGACGGTGTCGGAATGGGCTGAAATTTGGCAGGTTGATTGTTCGCAAAATTATTTCTTCTCAATTTTAAAATCCACCGCAAGTGTACGGTTCGCTAACAAGTAGTAAAGTGGACTATGAGTCCAAGTATCGTTCCCACGAGGATTAAATTAGCTCTAATTAAACTAACGTGACCTTAACCGAATCTAATTGAATGAAAATTTTGGTTTAAATATGAAAACCCTAATTTTGGGAGAAATCCCCAATTCGAAACCCTAATTGCAAAATTGGAAACCCTAATTTCAAAATTTCACTAAGCTAATGAAATAAATACGCAACTAAATGTAAATATGCAATTGTATAATTCTTGTATTGAAATGAATTGAAATGAAATCATTAAGAACTTGAATCCCCAATTGATTATTAAAAACCCTAATTTCACAAATTCAACGAATCGATGAACAAAATGCCAATTCAATGTTCCTAAATTATCCAGTATACTCTCTCGATATATATTGAATCTACTCTTACACATCACCAGCCTATATTTCTATGGATGATGCAATGTATAGGAATGCATGACTTTTTATGAACATTTTCATGAATTGCATAAAGCATAGAGGTAAGTTTCCATCCCCTATCGAACCCTATGTCGATTTATATTCTATCGAATTTATTCCCCTTCTTTCGAATGCAAAGAATAAATCATCTACAATCACATAATAATTGGCCAAATAATTATGGAAACATTCAACTCATATAAATCAAGCATTTGTCCAATCGAAATTAATATTGAATTTATGAAATAACGAGAATTTAAATCATCAAAAGGTTCATCAAATTCCTAATGAATAAAAGCCCTAGCCTATAATCATCATTGCAAAAATCAAGAAATTGAAAAACGAAATTAAAAGATAATAAGAATACACCCGTATAGAAGTTCTTCAATCCGTGTGTATAATCTTCAATCCCGTCTCGAGCCCGTGTGAAATTGAATCCAAAATCAAGTTTCTTGCCTCCAATTTTGGTCTCTCTTTTCTCCCTGGTCGTTCTTACCCTTCATATCATGATCTTAGGTCTTTATATCGCGTCCAAATTAAGTAGAAAAGGAGTTTCAACCAAAACGAAAAAC
>NW_019267022.1:5431-6332 GCF_002742605.1 Olea europaea var. sylvestris
CAGGGGCAATTTCGTCATTTGTCGCGATGGTGTCGGAATGGGCTGAAATTTGGTAGGTTAAAGGGAAACGAAAATCGCGACAGGGGCAATTTCGTCATTTGTCGCGACGCTATCGGAATGGGCTAAAATTTGGCCGGTTGATTGGAAACAAAAACCACACCTTGGGCAATTTCGTCATTTATCACGATGGTGCCGAAATGGGCTGAAATTTGGCAGGCTGATTGGAAACAAAAACCGCACCAGGGGCAGTTTCGTCATTTGTCACGACGGTGTTGGAATGGGCTAAAATTTGCCAGGTTAATTGGAAGCAAAAACTGTGCCATGGGCAATTTCGTCATTTGTCGCGACGGCGTCGGAATTGGCGGAAATTTGGCAGGTTGATTGGAAACGAAAATCGCGCCATGGGCAAATTCGTTATTCTGGTGACGGTGTCGAAATGGGCTAAAATTTGGCAAGCTGATTGGAAACAATAACCACGCCAGGGGTAACTTCTTCATTTGTCATGAAAGTGTCGGAATGGGCTGAAATTTGGCAGGTTGATTGGAAACAAAAGTCGCGCCGGGGCAATTTCTTCATTTATCACGACGGTGTCAAAATGGGCTGAAATTTGGCTGGCTGATAGGAAACAAAAAGTCCGCCAGGGGCAATTTCGTCATTTGACGCGACGGCATCGGAATGGGCTGAAATTTAGTTGGAGCAATTTCGTCATTTGGCGGGATGGCGTCAGAATGGGTTGAAATTTAGCTGGGTGATTGGAAACAAAAACTGCGTTGGGGTAATTTCGTCAATTGTCGCGACGGTGTCGGAATGGGCTGACATTTAGCACGTTGATTGGAAACAAAAACTACCCTGGGGCAATTTCGTCATTTTTTGTGACGGTGTCGAAATAGGCTGAAATTTT
>NW_019267023.1:0-6329 GCF_002742605.1 Olea europaea var. sylvestris
TTCGTCATTTTTCGCGACGGTGTCGGAATGGACTCAAATTTGACTGATTGATCGGAAACAAAAATCGTGCCGGGGACAATTTCATCATTTTTCGCGACGGTCTTGGAGTCGGCTAAAATTTGACCGATCGATGGGCAACAAAATCGCGCCGGGGACAATTTCGTCATTTTTCGCGACGGTGTCGGAATGAGCTAAAATTTGACCGATTGATGGGAAACAAAAATCGAGACGGAGGCTATTTCGTCATTTTTCGCGATGGTGTCGGAATGGGTTCAAATTTGACTGATTGATCGGAAACGAAAATCGCGCCGGGGGAAATTTCGTCATTTTTCACGACCGCATTGGAATGGGCAAAAATTTGACCGATTGATCGAAAACAAAAATTGCGTCGAGGGCAATTTCGTCATTTTTCGCGACGGTGTCGGAATCGGCTAAAATTTGACAGATTGATGGCGAAAAAATCTCTCCGAGGGAAATTTCGTCATTTTTCGCGACGGTGTCGGAATCGTCTAAAATTTGACCGATTGATGGGAAGCAAAAATCGCGCCGGAGGCAATTTCGTCATTTTTCGCGACGGTGTCGGAATGGGCACATATTTGACTGATTCATCGGAAACAAAAATCGCGTCGGGGGCAATTTCGTCATTTTTCGCGACGGTGTCGGAATGGGCCCAAATTTGACTGATTGATCGGAAACAAAAATCGCGCCGGTGGCAATTTCGTCATTTTTCGTGACGATGTCGGAATGGGCACAAATTTGACTGATTGATCGGAAAAAAAATCGCGCCGGGGGCAATTTCGTCATTTTTCGCGACGATCTTTGGAATCGGCTAAAATTTGACTGATCGATGGGAAATAAAAATCGCGCCGGGGGCAATTTCGTCATTTTTCGCGACGATGTCGGAATCGGCTAAAATTTGACTGATTGATCGAAAACAAAAATCGCGCCGAGGGCAATTTCGTCATTTTTCGCGACGATGTCGAAATCGGCTAAAATTTGACAGGTTAATCGGAAACAAAAATCGCACCGGGGGCAATTTCGTCATTTTTCGCGACGATGTCGGAATGGGCTCAAATTTGACTGATTGATTGGAGAAAAATCGCGCAGAGGGCAATTTCGTCATTTTTCGCGACGGTCTCGAAATCGACTAAAATTTGACTGATCGATGGGAAACAAAAATCGCCCCGGGGGCAATTTCGTCATTTTTCGCGACGGTGTCGGAATGGGCTCAAATTTGACTCATTGATCGGAAACAAAAATCGCGCCGTGGGAAATTTCATCATTTTTCACGGCGGCGTTGGAATGGGCAAAAATTTGACAGATTGATCGGAAACAAAAATTGCGTCGGGGGCAATTTCGTCATTTCTCGCGACGGTGTCGGAATCGGCTAAAATTTGACTGATTCATCGGAAACGAAAATCGCGAGGGGGGTAATTTCGTCATTTTTCGTGACAGTGTCGGAATCGTCTAAAATTGGACAAATTGATGGGATGCAAAAATCGCGCCGGAGGCAATTTCGTCATTTTTCGCGACGGTGACGAAAAACGGCACATATTTGACTGATTCATCAGAAACAAAAATCGCGTTGGGGGCAATTTCGAAATTTTTCGCGACGGTGTCGGAATGGGCCCAAAATTGACCGATTGCTCGGAAACAAAAATCGGGCCGAGGGCGATTTCGTCATTTGTCGTTACGATGTCGGAATAGGCACAAATTTGAGCGATTGATCCGAAAAAAAATTGCGCCGAGGGTAATTTCGTCATTTTTCGCGACGATGTCGAAATCGGCTAAAATTTGACAGATTAATCGGAAACAAAAATCGCGCCGGGGGCAATTTCGTCATTTTTCGAGACGGTGTCGGAATGGGCTCAAATTTGATTGATTGATCGGAAACAAAAATCGTGCCGGGGGCAATTTCGTCATTTTTCGCGACGGTGTCTGAATGGGCTAAAATTTGACTGATTGATCGGAAACAAAAATAGCGTCGGGGGCAATTTCGTCATTTTTCGCGACTGTATCTGAATGGGCTAAAATTTGACAGATTGATCGGAAACAAAAATCACGTCGGGGGATATTTCGTCATTTTTCACGGCGGCGTTGGAATGGGCAAAAATTTGACAGATTGATCGGAAACAAAAATTGCGACGGGGGTAATTTCGTCATTTTTCGCGACAGTGTCGGAATCGGCTAAAATTTGACCGATTGATGGGAAGCAAAAATCGCGCCGGAGGCAATTTCGTCGTTTTTCGCAACGGTGTCGGAATGGGCACAAATTTGACTGATTGATCGGAAAAAAATCGCGCCGGGGACAATTTCGTCTTTTTTCGCGATGATCTTTGGAATCGGCTGAAATTTGACTGGTCTATGGGAAATAAAAATCGCCTCGGTGGCAATTTCGTAATTTTTCGCGACGGTGTCGGAATCGGCTAAAATTTGACTGATTGATCGGAAACAAAAATCGCGCCGAGGGCAATTTCGTCATTTTTCGCGACGATGACGAAATCAGCTAAAATTTCACAGATTAATCGGAAACAAAAATCGAGCCGGTGGCAATTTCGTCATTTTTCGCGACGGTGTCGGAATAGGCTCAAATTTGACTGATTGATCGGAAACAAAAATCGCGCCGGGGGCAATTTCATCATTTTTCGCGACGGTGTCGGAATGAGCTAAATTTTGACTGATTGATAGGAAAAAAATCGCGCCGGGGGCAATTTCGTCGATTTTCGCGACGGTCTCGAAATCGGCTAAAATTTGAATAATCCATGGGAAACAAAAATCGCGCCGGGGGCAATTTCGTCAATTTTCGCGACGGTGTCGGAATGGGATAAAATTTGACTGATTGATCGAAAACAAAAATCGCTCCGGGGTCAATTTCGCCATCTTTCGCGACGGTATTGGAATGGGCTCCAATTTAACTGATTGATCGGAAACAAAAATCGCGCCGGGGCAATTTCGTCATTTTTCGCGACGATGTCGAAATCGGCTAAAATTTGACAAATTAATCGGAAACAAAAATCACGCCGAGGGCAATTTCGTCATTTTTCACGACGGTGTCGGAATGGGCTCAAATTTGACATATTGATCGGAAACAAAAATCGTGACAGGGGCGATTTCGTCATTTTTCGCGACGGTCTCGAAATTGGCTAAAATTTGACCGATCGATGGGAAAAACAAAAATCGCGCCGGGAGCAATTTCGTCATTTTTCGCGATGGTGTCGGAATGGGCACAAAGTTGACTGATTGATCGGAAACAAAAATCGCGCCGGGGCAATTTCGTCATTTTTCGGGACGATGTCGAAATCGGCTAAAATTTGACAGATTAATTGGAAACAGAAATAGCGCCGGGGGCAATTTCGTCATTTTTCGCGACGGTGTCGGAATGGACTCAAATTTGACTGATTGATCGGAAACAAAAATCGTGCCGGGGGCAATTTCGTCATTTTTCGCGACGGTCTCGGAATCGGCAAAAATTTGACTGATTGATGGGAAACAAAAATCGCGCCGGGGCAATTTCGTCATTTTTCGCGACGGTGTCGGAATGGGCTAAAATTTGACCGATTGATGGGAAGAAAAAATCGCGACGGAGGCAATTTCGTCATTTTTCGAGACGGTGTCGGAATGGGTTCAAATTTGACTAATTGATCGGAAACAAAAGCCCGTCGGGGGAAATTTCGTCATTTTTCACGACGGCATTGGAATGGGCAAAATTTTGACCGATTGATTGAAAACAAAAATTGCGTCGGGGGCAATTTCGTCATTTTTCGCGACGGTGTCGGAATCGGCTAAAATTTGACAGATTGATCGATGGGAAACAAAATCGCGCCGGGGGCAAATTCGTCATTTTGACGACGGTGTCGGAATGGGCTCAAATTTGACTGATTGATCGGAAACAAAAATCGCGACAGGGGCGATTTCGTCATTTTTCTCGACGGTCTCGAAATTGGCTAAAATTTGACTGATCGATGGGAAACAAAAATCGCGCCAGGAGCAATTTCGTCATTTTTCGCGACGGTGTCGGAATCGGCTAAAATTTGACTGATTGATCGGAAACAAAAATCGCGCCGAGGTCAATTTCGTCATTTTTCGCGACGGAGTTGGAATGGGCTCAAATTTGACTGATTGATCGGAAACAAAAATCGGGCCGGGAGCATTTTCGTCATTTTTTCGCGACGGTCTCGAAATGGGCTCAAATTTGACTGATTGATCGGAAACAAAAATCGCGACCGGGGCGATTTCGTCATTTTTCGCGATGGTGTCTGAATCGGCTAAAATTTGACAGATTAATCGGAAATAAAAATCGCGCCGGGGGCAATTTCGTCATTTTTCACGACGGTGTCGGAATCGGCTAAAATTTGACTGATTGATGGGAAACAAAAATCACGGCTGGGCCAATTTCGTCATTTTTCGCGACGGTGTCGGAATGGGATCAAATTTGACTGATTGATCGGAAACAAAAATCGCGCGGGGGGAAATTTCGTCATTTTTCGCGACGGCGTTGGAATGGGAAAAAATTTGACAGATTGATCGGAAACAAAAATCGCGCCGGAGGCAATTTCGTCATTTTTCGCGGCGGTGTCGGAATGGGCTCAAATTTGATTGATTGATCGGAAACAAAATCGCGGCGGGAGCAATTTCGTCATTTTTTTGACCGCGTCGAAATAGGCTCAAATTTTACTGATTGTTCGGAAACAAAAATCGCGCCGGGGTAAATTTCGTCATTTTTCGCGACGGCGTTGGAATGGGCAAAAATTTGACAGATTAATCGGAAACAAAAATCGCGCCGGGGGCAATTTCGTCATTTTTCGCGACGGTGTCGGAATGGGCTCAAATTTGACTCATTGATTGGAAACAAAAATCGCGCCGTGGGAAATTTCATCATTTTTCACGACGACATTGGAATGGGCAAAAATTTGACAGATTGATCGGAAACAAAAATTGCGTCGGGGGCAATTTCGTCATTTCTCGCGACGGTGTCGGAATCGGGTAAAATTTGACTGATTCATCGGAAACCAAAATCGCGAGGGGGGTAATTTCGTCATTTTTCGTGACAGTGTCGGAATCGTCTAAAATTTGACAAATTGATGGGATGCAAAAATCGCGCCGGAGGCAATTTCGTCATTTTTCGCGACGGTGACGGAATGGGCACATATTTGACTGATTCATCAGAAACAAAAATCGCGTTGGGGGCAATTTCGAAATTTTTCGCGACGGTGTCGGAATGGGCCCAAAATTGACTGATTGCTCGGAAACAAAAATCGGGTCGAGGGCGATTTCGTCATTTGTCGTTACGATGTCGGAATAGGCACAAATTTGAGCGATTGATCCGGAAAAAAATTGCGCCGAGGGCAATTTCGTCATTTTTCGCGACGATGTCGAAATCGGCTAAAATTTGACAGATTAATCGGAAACAAAAATTGCGCCGGGGGCAATTTCGTCATTTTTCGAGACGGTGTCGGAATGGGCTCAAATTTGATTGATTGATCGGAAACAAAAATCGCGCCGGGGGCAATTTCGTCATTTTTCGCGACGATGTCGAAATCGGCTAAAATTTGACAGATTAATCGGAAACAAAAATTGCGCCGGGGGCAATTTCGTCATTTTTCGCGACGGAGTCGGAATGGGCTAAAATTTGACTGATTGATCGGAAACAAAAATCGCGCCGGGGGAAATTTCGTCATTTTTCACGACGGCGTTGGAATGGGCAAAAATTTGACAGATTGATCGGAAACAAAAATTGCGTCGGGGGCAATTTAGTCATTTTTCACGACGGTGTCGGAATCGGCTAAAATTTAACTGATTCATCGGAAATGAAAATTGCGACGGGGGTAATTTCGTCATTTTTCGCGACAGTGTCGGAATCGGCTAAAATTTGACCCATTGATGGGAAGCAAAAATGGCGCCGGAGGCAATTTCGTCGTTTTTCGCGACGGTGTCAGAATGGGCACAAATTTGACTGATTGATCGGAAAAAAAATTGCGCCGGGGACAATTTCGTCTTTTTTCGCGATGATCTTTGGAATCGGCTGAAATTTGACTGATCGATGGGAAATAAAAATCGCCTCGGTGGCAATTTCGTAATTTTTCGCGACGGTGTCGGAATGGGCTCAAATTTGACTGATTGATCGGAAACAAAAATCGCGCCAGGGGCAATTTCATCATTTTTCGCGACGGTGTCGGAATGAGCTAAATTTTGTCTGATTGATAGGAAAAAAATCGCGCCGGGGGCAATTTCGTCGATTTTCGCGATGGTCTCGAAATCGGCTAAAATTTGAATAATCCATGGGAAACAAAAATCGCGCCGGGGGCAATTTCGTCAATTTTCGCGACGGT
>NW_019267024.1:0-6324 GCF_002742605.1 Olea europaea var. sylvestris
CCCATTTCGACATCTTCACGACAAATGACAAAATTGCCCCTGGTGCGATTTTTCTTTGTTAATTTTCTGTCCATCACTTCTTCGAACGCCAAAGTGGGACTCTGCCCCGAGTCCAATTTCTCGGGCGTTTCCAATCAACCAAATAAATTTTAGCCCATTCCAACACAGTCGCAACCAATGACAAAATTGCACTTGGTGCTGTTTTTCTTTGTTAATTTTCTGTCCAACACTTCTTCTAACTCCAAAGTGGGGCTCCGTCCCGAGTCCAATTTCTCGGTCCGTTTCCAATCAACCTGTTAAATTTCAGCCCATTCTGACACTGTCGCGACAAATGACAAAATTGCCCCTGGTGCAGTTTTTCTTTGTTAATCTTATGTCCAACGCTGCTTCAATCTCCAAAGCGGGACTCCACCCCAAGTCCAATTTCTCGGGCCATTTCCAATCAACCTGCCAAACTCCAGCCCATTCCGACACCGACGCGACAAATGACAAAATTGCCCCTGGTTCAGTTTTTTGTTGTTAATTTTCTGTCCAACACTGCTTCAAACTCCAAAGCAGGACTCCGACATGAGTCCAATTTCTCAGGCCATTTCCAATCAACCTGTCAAATTTCACCCCATTTCGACACCGTCGCGACAAATGACAAAATTGCCCCTGGTGCAGTTTTTCTTTGTTAATTTTCTGTCCAACACTGCTTCAATCTCCAAAGCGGGACTCCACCCCGAGTCCAATTTTTCAGGCCGTTTCCAATCAACCTGCCAAATTTTAGGTCATTCCGACACCGTCGCGACCAATGACAAAATTGCACTTGTTGCGGTTTTTCTTTGTTAATTTTCTGTCCAACACTTCTTCAAACTCCAAACCGGGGCTCCACCCCGAGTCCAATTTCTCGAGCCATTTCCAATCAACCTATCAAATTTTGGCACAATCCGACACCATCGCGACAAATGACAAAATTGTCCCTGGTGCAGTTTTACTTTGTTAATTTTCTGTCCAACACTTCTTCAAACTCCTAAGTGTGACTCCGCCCCGAGTCCAATTTCTCGGGCCGTTTCCAACCAACTTGCTAAATTTTAGCCCATTCCGACACCGTCGCGACAAATGACAAAATTGCCCTTGGTTCGATTTTTCTTTGTTAATTTTCTGTCCAACACTTCTTCAAATGCCAAAGCGGGACTCCGCCCCAAGTCCAATTTCTCGGGCCGTTTCCAATCAACATGCCAAATTTTAGCCCATTCCTCCACCATCGCGACAAATGGCAAAATTGCCCTTGGTGCGATTTTTCTTTGTTAATTTTCTATCCAACACTATGTCAAACTCCTAAGCGGGGCTCCGACCCGAGTCCAATTTCTCGGGCCGTTTCCAATTAACATACCAAATTTCAGCCCATTCCGACACTGTCGCGACAAATGACAAAATTGCCCTTGGTACGATTTTTCTTTGTTAATTTTCTGTCCAACACTTCTTCAAACTCCAAAGAGACTCTACCCCGAGTCCAATTTCTCGAGCCGTTTCCAATCAACCTACCAAAATTTAGCCCATTCCGACACCATAGCGACAAATGGCAAAATTGGCCCTGGTGACACTGCTTTAATCTCCAAAGCGGGAGTCCACTCCGAGTCCAATTTCTCGGGCCGTTTCCATTCAACTTGTCAAGTTTCAGCCCATTTTGACACCGTCGCTACAAATGACAAAATTGCCCCTAGTGCGGCTTTTCTTTGTTAATTTTCTGTCCAGCACTTCTTCAAACGCCAAAGTGGGACTACGCCCAGAGTCTGATTTCTCGGGCCGTTTCCAATCAACCTGCCAAATTTTAGCCCATTTCGACATCTTCACGACAAATGACAAAATTGCCCCTGGTGCGGTTTTTCTTTGTTAATTTTTTGTCCATCACTTCTTCAAATGCCAAAGTGGGACTCCGCCCCGAGTCCAATTTCTCGGGCCATTTCCAATCAACCTACTAAATTTTAGCCCATTCCGACACAGTCGCGACCAATGACAAAATTGCACTTGGTGCTGTTTTTCTTTGTTAATTTTCTGTCCAACACTTCTTTAAACTCAAAAGCGGGGCTCCGTCCTGAGTCCAATTTCTCGGTCCGTTTCCAATCAACCTGTTAAATTTCAGCCCATTCCGACACTGTCGCGACAAATGACAAAATAGCCCCTGGTACGATTTTTCTTTGTTAAATTTTTTGTCCAACACTTCTTCAAACTCCAAAGTGGGGCTCTGCCCCGAGTCCTATTTCTCGGGCCGTTTCCAATCAAACTGCCAAATTTCAGCCCATTTCGACACCGTCGCGACAAATGACAAAATTGCCCCAGGTGCGATTTTTCTTTGTTAATTTTCTGTCCAACACTTCTTCAATCTTCAAAGAGGGACTTTGCCTCGAGTCCAATTTCTTGGGCCGTTTCCAATTAAACTGCCAAATTTCAGCCCATTCCGACACCATCGCGACAAATGTCAAAATTAGCCCTAGTGCGGTTTTTCTTTATTAATTTTCTGTCCAACACTTCTTCAAACTCCAAAGAGGGACTCTACCCTGAGACCAATTTCTCGGGCTGTTTCCAATCAACCTGCCAAATTTCAGCCCATTCCGGAACCATCGCGACAAATGGCAAAATTGCCCTTGGTGCGATGTTTCTTTGTTAATTTTCTGTCGAACACTACTTCAAACTCCAAAGCGGGACTCCGGCCTAAGTCCAATTTCTCGGGCCGTTTCCAATCAACCTGCCAAATTTCAACCCATTCAGACATCATCGTGACAAATGACAGAATCGTCCCTATGCAGTTTTTCTTTGTTAATTTTCTATCGAACACTTCTTCAAACTCCAAAGATGGACTCTACCTCGAGTCCAATTTCTCGGGCCATTTCCAATCAACCTGTCAAATTTCAGCCCATTCCGACAACGTCGCGATAAATGACAAAATTGCCCTTGGTGCAGTTTTTCTTTGTTAATTTTTTGTCCCACACTTCTTCAAACTCCAAAGCTGGACTCTGCCCCGGGCCCATTCCGACACTGTCATGACAAATGATTAAATTACCCCTGGTGCAGTTTTGCGATGTTAATTTTAGGTCCAACACTTCTTCAGCCTGACATAATTAATACGAAAATTAATTATTCGGAGGCCTAAACAATGGAAATTGGCTAAAATCCCGTGATCCCGGGTCTATGCCCCGAGTCCAATTTCTGGAGCCATTTCCAATCAACCTACCAAAATTTGGCCCATTTCGCGTCGCGACAAATGACGAAATTTCCTCAGGTGCGATTTTTCTTTGTTAATTTTCTGTCCAACACTTCTTCAACCAGGCATAATTAACACGGAAATTAATTATTTAGAGGCCTAAACGAAGGAATTTGGCTAAAATCCCGTGATCCCAGGTCTGTTCCCCGAGTCCAATTTCTGGGGCCGTTTCCAATCAACCTGGCAAATTTCTGCCCATTCTGACACCGTCGCGACAATTGACGAAATTTCCCCTGGTGCGATTTTGTATAGTTAATTTTTTGTTCCACACATCTTCAACCTGACAATATTAATACGATAATTAATTATTCAAAGACCTAAACGAAGGAATTTAGCTAAAATCCCGTGATCCCGAGTCTGTGCCCCGTGTCCAATTTCCAGGGCCGTTTCCAATCAACCTGCCAAATTTCGGCCCATTCCGACACCATCGCGACAAATGACAAAATTGCCTCTAGTGTGGTTTGGAAATTAATTATCCGGAGGCCTAAACGAGAGAATTTGGCTAAAATCCTATGATCCCGAGTCTGTGCCTTGAGTTCAATTTCTGGGGCCATTTTCAATCAACCGGCCAAATTTTGGCCCATTCCGACACCGTCGCGACAAATGACGAAATTGCCCCTTGTGCGATTTTTCTTTGTTAATTTTCTGACCAAAACTTCTTCAACCTAACATAATTAATACGAAAATTAATTATTTGGAGGACTAAACGAAGGAATTTGGCTAAAATCCCGTGATCCAGGGTCTGTGCCCTGAGTCCAATTTTTGGGGCCGTTTCCAATCATCTTGCCAAATTTTGGCCCATTCCGACGTCGTTGTGACAAATGACGAAATTGCCCCTGGTGCAGTTTTGTGTTGTTAATTTTCTGTCCAACACACCTTCAACCTGACATAATTAATACGAAAATTAATTATTCGGAGGCCTAAACGAAGGAATTTGGCTAAAATCCCGTGATCCCGAGTCTGCGCCCCGAGTCCAATTTCTGGGGCCATTTCCAATCAACCTGCGAAATTTCGCCCCCTTCCGACATCGTCACGACAAATGGCAAAATTACCCCAGGTGAGGTTTTTCGTTGTTAATTTTCTGTCCAACACGTCTTCAACCTGACGTAATTAATACGAAAATTAATTATTCGGAGGCCTAAATGAAGAAAATTGGCTAAAATCCCGTGATCCCAGGTTTGTGCCCCGAGTTCGATTTCTCGAGACGTTTCCAATCAGCTTGCTAAATTTCGGCCCATTCCAACACCGTCGTGACAAATGAGGAAATTTTCCCTAGTGTGGTTTTGCGTTGTTAATTTTCTGTCGAACACATCTTCCACCTGACATAGTTAATACGAAAATTAATTATTCGGAGGCCTAAACGAAGGAATTTGGCTAAAATCCTGTGATCCCAGGTCTGTGCCCCGAGTCCAATTTCTCGGGCCGTTTCCAATCGACCTACCAAATTTCGGCCCGTTCCGACACCGTTGCGACAAATGACGAAATTTCCCCTGGTGCGGTTTTTCTTTGTTAATTTTTTGTCCAACACTTCTTCAACCTGACATAATTAATACGAAAATTAATAATTTGGAGGACTAAACGAAGTAATTTAGCTAAAATCCCGTGATTCCGGGTCTATGCCCAAAGTCCAATTTCTAGGGTCGTTTCCAATCAACCTGCCAAATTTCAGCCCATTCCGACACCGTCGCGACAAATGACGAAATTGCCCCTTTTGTGGTTTTGCGTTGTTAATTTTCTGTCCAACACATCTTTAGTCTGACATAATTAATATGGAAATTAATTATTCGGAGGCCTAAATTAAGGAATTAGGCTAAAATCCCTTGATGCCGGGTCTAAGCCCTGAGTCCAATTTCTCGGGACATTTCCAATCAACCTACCAAATTTCGGTCCATTCCGACACCATCGCGACAAATGACAAAATTTCTCCTGGTGCGGTTTTGCACTGTTAATTTTCTGTCCCACACATCTTCCACCTGACAATATTAATACAAAAAATAAATATTCGGAGACCTAAACGAAGGAATTTGGCTAAAATCCCGTGGTCCCGGGTTCGTGCCCTGTGTCCATTGTCTGGGACCGTTTCCAATCAACCTGCCAATTTTCGGCCCATTTCGACACCGTCACGACATATGACAAAATTAGCCCTGGTGCGGTTTGGAAATTAATTATTCGGAGGCCTAAACGAGGGAATTTGACTAAAATCATGTGACCCGAGTCTGTGCCCCGAGTCCAATTTCTGGGGCCATTTCCAATCAACTTGCTAAATTTCGGCCCATTCCGACACAGTCGCGACAAATGACAAAATTGCCCCTGGTGCGATTTTTCTTTGTTAATTTTCTGCCCAACACTTCTTCAACCTGACATAATGAATGCAGAAATTAATCATTAGGAGGCCTAAACGAAGGAATTTGGCTAAAATCCCGTGATCTCAGGTCTATGCCCCGAGTCCAATTTCTTGGGTCGTTTCCAATGAACTTGCCAAATTTCGGCCCATTCCGATGCCGTCGCGACAAATGACCAAATTAACCCTGGTGCGATTTTGCGTTGTTAATTTTCTGTCCAACACATCTTCAATCTGACATAATTAATACGAAAATTAATTATTCGGAGGCCTAAACAAAGGAACATGGCTAAAATCCCATGATCCCGGATCTGTGCCCTGAGTCCAATTTCTGGGGCCGTTTCCAATCAACCTGCTAAATTTCATCCCATTCCGACGTCGTCGCGACAAATGATCAAATTACCCCTGGTGCGGTTTTGCATTGTTAATTTTCTGTCCAACACATCTTTAACCTGACATAATTAATATGGAAATTAATTATTTGGAGGCCTAAACGAAGGAATTTGGCTAAAATACCGTGATCCCGGGTATGTGCCCGGACTCCAATTTTTCTGGACATTTCCAATCAACCTGCCAAATTTCGGACCATTCCGACACCGTCGCGACAGATGGCGAAATTTCTCTTGGTACTGTTTCGCGTTGTTAATTTTCTATCAAACACAACTTCAACCTGACATAATTAATACGAAAATTAATTATTCGGAGGCCTAAACGAAGGAATTTGGCTAAAATCCCATGA
>NW_019267025.1:0-4544 GCF_002742605.1 Olea europaea var. sylvestris
GGGGCAATTTCGTCATTTTTCGCGATAGTGTCGGAATGGGCTAAAATTTGCTGGGTTGATCGGAAACAAAAATCGCGCCGGGGCCAATTTTGTTATTTTTCGCGACGGTGTCGGAATGGGCTAAAATTCGACAGGTTGATTGGAAACAAAAATAACGCTAATGGCAATTTCGTCATTTTTCGCGACGGTGTCGGAATGGGTTAAAATTTGATGGGTTGATCGGAAACAAAAACCGCGCCGGGGGCAATTTCGTCATTTTTCGCCACAATGTCGGAATGGACTGAAATTTGACGAGTTGATCGGAAACAAAAACCGCGCCAGGGGCAATTTCGTCATTTTTTGCGACGATGTCGGAATGGGCTAAAATTTGACAGGTTGATCGTGAACAAAAATCGCGTCGGGGGCCATTTCTTCATTTTTCGCGACTGTGTCGAAATGGTATAAAATTTGACACTTTTCTCGGAAACCAAAATTGCGCTGGGGGCAATTTCGTCATTTTTCGCGACGGTGTCGGAATGGGCTAAAATTTGACAGGTTGTTCTGAAGCAAACACCACGCCAGGGGCAATTTCGTCATTTTTCGCGACAGTGTCGGAATGGGCTAAAATTTGCTGGGTTGATCGGAAACAAAAATCGTGCCAGGGGAAATTTAGTTATTTTTCGCGACGGTGTTGGAATGGGCTAAAATTTGACAGGTTGTTGGAAACAAAAATCGCGCTAAGGGCAATTTCGTCATTTTTCGCGACGGTGTCGGAATGGGCTAAAATTTAGCAGGTTGATGGGAAACAAAAATTGTGCCGGCGGCAATTTCGTCATTTTACGCAACCCCGTCGGAATGGGCCAAAATTTGACAGGTTGATCGGAAACAAACACCGCTCCAAGGGCAATTTCGTCATTTTTCGCGACAATGTTGGAACGGGCTAAAATTTGATGGGTTGATCGGAAACAAAAACCACGCCGGGGGCAATTTCGTCATTTTTCGCGATGCTGTCGGAATGGGCTAAAATTTGACAGGTTGATCGGAAACAAAAATCTCGCCGGGGGCAATTTCTTTATTTTTCGCGACTGTGTCGAAATGGCATAAAATTTAACACGTTTATCGGAAACCAAAATCGCGTTGGGGGCAATTTCGTCATATTTCGTGACGGTATCGGAATGGGCTAAAAGTTGACAGGTTGATCGGAAACAAAAATTGCGCCGGTGGGCAATTTCGTCATTTTTCGCGACGGTGTCGGAATGGGCTAAAATTTGGCAGGTTGATGGGAAACAAAAATTGCGCCGGGGGCAATTTCGTTATTTTACGCAACGGTGTCGGAATTGGGCTAAAATTTGACAGGTTGATCAAAAGCAAACACCGCGCCAGGGGTAATTTCGTCATTTTTCGCGATAGTGTCGGAATGGGCTAAAATTTGCTGGGTTGATCGGAAACAAAAATCGCGCCAGGGGCAATTTAGTTATTTTTCGCGACGGTGTCGGAATGGGCTAAAATTCGACAGGTTTATTGGAAACAAAAATCGCGCTAACGGCAATTTCGTCATTTTTCGCGACGGTGTCGGAATGGGCTAAAATTTGATGGGTTGATCGGAAACAAAAATCGCGCCGGGGGCAATTTCCTCATTTTTCGCGACAATGTCGGAATGGGCTGAAATTTGACGGGTTGATCGGAAACAAAAACCGCGCCTGGGGCAATTTCGTTATTTTTTGCGACGCTGTCGGAATGGGCTAAAATTTGACAGGTTGATCGGAAACAAAAATCGTGCCGGGGGCCATTTCTTCATTTTTCGCTACTGTGTCGAAATGGTATAAAATTTGACACTTTTTTCGGAAACCAAAATTGCGCTGGGGGCAATTTCGTCATTTTTCGCGGCGGTGTCGGAATGGGCTAAAATTTGACTGGTTGTTCGGAAACAAAAATCGCGCCGGAGGCAATTTCGTCATTTTTCGTGACTGTGTCGGAGTGGGCTAAAATTTGACAGGTTGATCGGAAACAAAAATCGCGTCGGGGGCAATTTCTTCATTTTTCGCGACTGTATCAAAATGGTATAAAATTTGACACGTTTCTCGAAAACCAAAATCGCGCTGGGGGCAATTTCGTCATTTTTCGCGACGGTGTTGAAATGGGCTAAAATTTGACAGGTTGATCGGAAACAAAAATCGCGTCGGAGGCAATTTCGTCGTTTTCGCGACGGTGTCGGAATGGGCTCAAATTTAACAGGTTGATCGGAAACGAAAATCGCGCCGGGGACAATTTCGTCATCTTTCGGACTGTGTCGGAGTGGGCTAAAATTTTACAGGTTGACCGGAAACAAAAATCGCCCCAGCGGCAATTTCGTCATTTTTCGCGACGGTGTCGGAATGGGCTCTAAGTTGACAGGTAAATCGGAAACAAAAATTGCGTTGGGGGGCAATTTCGTCATTTTTCGCGACGGTGTCGGAATGGGCTAAAATTTGACATGTTGATAGGAAACAAAAACCATGCTGGGTGCAATTTCGTCATTTTTCGCGACAATGTCGGAATGGGCTAAAATTTGACGGGTTGATCGGAAACAAAAATCGCGCCAGGGGCAATTTCGTCATTTTTCTCGACGGTGTCGGAATGGGCTAAAATTTGGCGGGTTGATGGGAAACAAAAATTGCGCCAGGGACAATTTCATCATTTTACGCAATGGTGTCGGAATGGGCTAAAATTTGACAGGTTCATCGGAAGCAAACACCGCGCCAGGGGCAATTTCGTCATTTTTCGCGACAGTGTCGGAATGGGCTAAAATTTGCTGGGTTGATCGGAAACAAAAATCGCGCCAGGGGCAATTTAGTTATTTTTTGCGACGGTGTCAGAATAGGCTAAAATTTGACAGGTTGATCGGAAACAAAAACCGCGCCGGAGGCAATTTCGTCTTTTTTCGCGACGGTGTCGGAATGGGCTCAAATTTGACAGGTTGATCGGAAACAAAAATCGCGCCAGGGGCAATTTCGTCATTTTTCGCGACGGTGTCGGAATTGGCTAAAATTTGGCGGCTTGATGGGAAACAAGAATTGCGCCGGGGACAATTTCATCATTTTACGCAACGGTGTCGGAATGGGCTAAAATTTGACAGGTTAATCGAAAGCAAACACCGCGCCAGGGGCAATTTTGTCATTTTTCGCGACAGTGTCGAAATGTTTCATCATTTTACGCAATGGTGTCGGAATGGGCTAAAATTTGACAGGTTCATCGGAAGCAAACACCGCGCCAGGGGCAATTTCGTCATTTTTCGCGACAGTGTCGGAATGGGCTAAAATTTGCTGGGTTGATCGGAAACAAAAATCGCGCCAGGGGCAATTTAGTTATTTTTTGCGACGGTGTCAGAATAGGCTAAAATTTGACAGGTTGATCGGAAACAAAAACCGCGCCGGAGGCAATTTCGTCTTTTTTCGCGACGGTGTCGGAATGGGCTCAAATTTGACAGGTTGATCGGAAACAAAAATCGCGCCAGGGGCAATTTCGTCATTTTTCGCGACGGTGTCGGAATTGGCTAAAATTTGGCGGCTTGATGGGAAACAAGAATTGCGCCGGGGACAATTTCATCATTTTACGCAACGGTGTCGGAATGGGCTAAAATTTGACAGGTTAATCAAAAGCAAACACCGCGCCAGGGGCAATTTTGTCATTTTTCGCGACAGTGTCGAAATGGGCTAAAATTTGCTGGGTTGATCGGAAACAAAAATCGCGCCAGGGGCAATTTAGTTATTTTTTGCGACGGTGTCAGAATAGGCTAAAATTTGACAGGTTGATCGGAAACAAAAACCGCGCAGGATGCAATTTCGTCATTTTTCGCGACGGTGTCGGAATGGGCTCAAATTTGACAGGTTGATCGGAAACAAAAATCGCGTCGGGGACAATTTCGTCATTTTTCACGACGGTGTCGGAATGGGCTCAAAGTTGACAGGTTGATCGGATACAAAAATTACGCCGGGGGGCAATTTCGTTATTTTTCGCGACGGTGTCGGAATGGGCTAAAATTTGGCAGGTTGATGGGAAACAAAAATTGCGCCTGGGGCAATTTCGTCAATTTTCGCGACGGTGTCGGAATGGGCTAAAATTTGACAGATTGATCGGAAACAAAAATCGCATTAAGGGCAATTTCGTCATTTTTCGCGACGGTGTCAGAATGGGCTAAAATTTTACAGTTTGACCGGAAACAAAAATTGCCCCGGCGGCAATTTCGTCATTTTACGCAACGGTGTCGGAATGGGCTAAAATTTGACAGGTTGATCGAAAACAAACAACGCGCCAGGGGCAATTTCGTCATTTTTCGTGACAATGTCGGAATGGGCTAAAATTTGACGGGTTGATCGAAAACAAAAATCGCGCCAGGGGCAATTTAGTTATTTTTCGCGACGGTGTCGGAATGGGCAAAAATTCGACAGGTTGATTGGAAACAAAAATCGCGCTAACGGCAATTTCATCATTTTTCGCGACGGTGTCGGAATGGGCTAAAATTTGATGGGTTGATCGGAAACAAAAACCGCGCCAGGGGCAATTTCGTCATTTTTCGCGACGGTGTC
>NW_019267025.1:4663-6323 GCF_002742605.1 Olea europaea var. sylvestris
TGGGCTCAAATTTGACAAGTTGATCGGAAACAAAAATCGCGTCGGGGACAATTTTGTCATTTTTCGCGACGGTGTCGGAATGGGCTAAAAGTTGACAGGTTGATCGGAAACAAAAATTGCGCCAGTGGGTAATTTCGTCATTTTTCGCGACGGTGTCGCAATGGGCTAAAATTTGGCAAGTTGATGGGAAACAAAAATTGCGCCGGGGGCAATTTCGTTATTTTACGCAACGGTGTCGGAATTGGGCTAAAATTTGACAGGTTGATCGGAAGCAAACACCGCGCCAGGGGCAATTTCGTCATTTTTCGCGATAGTTTCGGAATGGGCTAAAATTTGCTGGGTTGATCGGAAACAAAAATCGCGGCAGGGGCAATTTAGTTATTTTTCGCGACGGTGTCGGAATGGGCAAAAATTCGACAGGTTGATTGGAAACAAAAATCGCGCTAACGGCAATTTCGTCATTTTTCGCGACGGTGTCGGAATGGGCTAAAATTTGATGGGTTGATCGGAAACAAAAATCGCGCCGGGGGCAATTTCGTCATTTTTCGCGACAATGTCGGAATGGGCTGAAATTTGACGGGTTGATCGGAAACAAAAACCGCGCTAGGGGAAATTTCGTCATTTTTTGCGACGCTGTCGGAATGGGCTAAAATTTGACAGGTTGATCGGAAACAAAAAATGCGTCGGGGGCCATTTCTTCATTTTTCGCGACTGTGTCGAAATGGTATAGAATTTGACACTTTTCTCGGAAACCAAAATTGCGCTGGGGGCAATTTCGTCATTTTTCGCGACGGTGTCGGAATGGGCTGAAATTTGACAGGTTGTTCGGAAACAAAAACCGCGTCGGAGGCAATTTCGTCATTTTTCGTGACTGTGTCGGAGTGGGCTAAAATTTGACAGGTTGATCGAAAACAAAAATCTCGCTGGGGGTAATTTCTTCATTTTTCGCGACTGTGTCAAAATGGTATAAAATTTGACACGTTTCTCGAAAACCAAAATCGCGCTGGGGGCAATTTCGTCATTTTTCGCGACGGTGTCGAAATGGGCTAAAATTTGACATGTTGATCGGAAACAAAAATCGCGTCGGAGGCAATTTCGTCGTTTTCGCGACGGTGTCGGAATGGGCTCAAATTTGACAGGTTGATCGGAAACGAAAATCACGCCGGGGACAATTTCGTCGTTTTTCGTGACTGTGTTGGAGTGGGCTAAAATTTTACAGGTTGACCGGAAACAAAAATCGCGCCAGCGGCAATTTCGTCATTTTTCGCGACGGTGTCGGAATGGGCTCAAAGTTGACAGGTTGATCGGAAATAAAAATTGCGCCGGGTGGGCAATTTCGTCATTTTTCGCGACGGTGTCGGAATGGGCTAAAATTTGACATGTTGATAGGAAACAAAAACCGCGCCGGAGGCAATTCAGTTATTTTTCGCGACGGTGTCGGAATGGGCTAAAATTTGACAGGTTGATCAGAAACAAAAACCGCGCCGGGGGCAATATCGTCGTTTTTCGGGACGGTGTCGGAATGGGCTAAAATTTCACAGGTAGATCGGAAAAAAAAATCGCGCCGGGGGCAATTTCGTTATTCTTCGCGATTGTGTCGGAGTGGGCTAAAATTTGACAGGTTGATCAGAAAAAAATCGCGCAAAGGGCAATTTTGTCA
>NW_019267026.1:0-6323 GCF_002742605.1 Olea europaea var. sylvestris
AGCGTAACTTTTGCACACGGTGTCCGTTTCGGGCCCGTAAGTACTTTTTGGAAATGTAGCGACCGTTTTGGATTGAACTTAAGACTTCATCGTGACGTATGAGGGATTTCAGCCATTTTTCGAAAGAATGAGCACTTGCGTATTTGGAATGCTTGGCGAGTCGGCGTACGAATATTTGAGCGCAACTTTTGTCCACGATGTCCGTTTCGAGCCCATAAGTACTTTTTGGAAATGTAGCAACCATTTTGGATTGAACTCACAACTTCGTCGTGACGTATGAGGGATTTTAGTGATTTTTCAAAAGAATGAGCACTTGCATATTTGGAACGCTTGGATAGTCGGCGTACGGAGAATTGAGCGTAACTTTTGTCCACGGTGTCCGTTTCGGGCCCATAAGTACTTTTTGGAAATGTAGCGACCATTTTGGATTGAACTTAAGACTTCGTCGTGACGTATTAGGGATTTCGGCCATTTTTCGAAAGAATGAGCACATGCATATTTGGAACGCTTGGAGGGTCGGCTTACGAAGAATTCAGCGTAACTTTTGCACACGGTGTCCGTTTCGGGCCCATAAGTACTTTATGGAAATGTAGCGACCGTTTTGGATTGAACTCACTACTTCGTCGTGACGTATGAGGGATTTTGGACATTTTCAAAAGAATGAGCACTTGCATATTTGGAGCGTTTGGATAGTCGACGTACGAAGAATTGGGCGTAACGTTTGCACACGGTGTCCGTTTCGGGCACATAAGTACTTTTTGGAAAATGTAGCGACTGTTTTGGATTGAACTTAAGACTTCGTCGTGACGTATGAGGGATTTCGGCCATTTTTCAAAAGAATGAGCAGTTGCATATTTGGAATGCTTGGAGTGTCGGCGTACGAAGAATTGAGCGTAACTTTTGGCCACGGTGTCCGTTTCGGGCCCATAAGTACTTTTTGGAAATATAGCGACCGTTTTGGAAAGAACTCACCACTTCGTCGTGACGTATGAGGGATTTTAGCGATTTTTCAAAAGAATGAGTACTTGCATATTTGGAACACTTGGATAGTCGACGTACGAAGAATTGAGCGTAACTTTTGCACACGGTGTCCGTTTCGGGCCCATAAGTACTTTTTGGAAATGTAGTGACTGTTTTGGATTGAACTTACAACTTCGTCGTGACGTATGAGGGATATTAGCGATTTTTTGAAAGAATGAGCACTTGTATATTTGGACCGCTTGGATAGTCGACGTACGAAGAATTGACAGTAACTTTTGCACACGGTGTCCGTTTCGGGTCCATAAGTACTTTTTGAAAATGTAGCGACCGTTTTTGATTAAACTTAAGACTTCATCGTGACGTATGAGAGATTTTAACCATTTTTCGAAGGAATGAGAACTTGCATATTTGGAATGCTTGGAGAGTCGGCATACGAAGAATTGAGCGTAACATTTGCACACGGTGTCCGTTTCGGGCCCATAAGTACTTTTTGGAAATGTAGTGAGCGTTTTGGATTGAACTCACAATGTTGTCGTGACGTACGAGGGATTTCGGCCATTTTTCGAAAGAATGAGCACTTGCATATTTGGAATGCTTGGTGAGTCGGCGTACGAAGAATTCAGCGTAACTTTTGCACACGGTGTCCGTTTCGGGCCCATAAGTACTTTTGGAAATGTAGCGACCGTTTTGGATTGAACTCACAACTTCGTCGTGACGTATGAGGGATTTTAGCCATTTTTCGAAAGAATAAGCAATCGCATATTTGGAACGCTTGGATAGTTGGCGTACGGAGAATTGAGCGTAACATTTGCACATGGTGTCCGTTTCGGGCCCATAAGTACTTTTTGGAAATGTAGCGACCATTTTGGATTGAACTTAAGAGTTCATCGTGACGTATGAGGAATTTCGGCCATTTTTCGAAAGAATGAGCACTTGCATATTTGGAACGCTTAGGGAGTTGGCGTACGAAGAATTCAGCGTAACTTTTGCACACGGTGCCCGTTTCGGGCCCATAAGTACTTTTTGGAAATTTAGCGACCGTTTTGGATTGAACTCACCACTTCGTCATGACGTATGAGGAATTTCAGCCATTTTTCAAAAGAATGAGCACTTGCATATTTGCAACGCTTGGAGAGTCGGCGTACGGAGAATTCAGCGTAACTTTTGCACACGGTGTTCGTTACGGGCCCATAAGTACTTTTGGAAATGTAGCGACCGTTTTGGATTGAACTCACAACTTCGTCGTGATGTATGAGGGATTTTTGTGATTTTTTGAAAGAATGAGCACTTCGATATTTGGAATGCTTGGAGTGTCGGCGTACGAAGAATTGAGCGTAACTTTTGTCCACGGTGTCCGTTTTGGGCCCATAAGTACTTTTTGGATATGTAGCAACCGTTTTGGATTGAACTCATGACTTCATCGTGACGTATGAGGGATTTTAGCGATTTTTCAAAAGAATGAGCACTTGCATATTTGGAACGCTTGGATAGTCGGCGTACGGAGAATTGAGCGTAACTTTTGTCCACGGCGTCCGTTTCGGGCCCATAAGTAATTTTTGGAAATGTAGCGACCGTTTTGGATTGAACTCACGACTTCATCATGACGTATGAGTGATTTCGGCCATTTTTCAAAAGAATTAGCACTTGCATATTTGGAACGCTTGGAGAGTCGACGTACGAAGAATTCAGCGTAACTTTTGCACACGGTGTCCATTTCGGGCCCATAAGTACTTTTTGGAAGTGTAGCGACCGTTTTGGATTGAACTCACAACTTCGTAGTGACGTATGAGGGAATTTAGTGATTTTTAGAAAGAATGATCACTTGGATATTTGGAATTCTTGGTGAGTAGGCGTACGAAGAATTGAGAGTAACTTTTGTCCACGGTGTCCGTTTCGGGCCCATAAGTACTTTTTGGAAATGTAGCGAACGTTTTGGATTGAACTCACAACTTTGTCGTGACGTATGAGGGATTTTAGCGATTTTTCAAAAGAATGAGCACTAGCATATTTGGAACGCTTGGATAGTCGACGTACGAAGAATTGAGCGTAACTTTTGTCCACGGTGTCCGTTTCGGGCCCATAAGAACTTTTTGGAAATGTAGCGACCGTTTTGGATTGAACTCACGAATTCATCGTGACGTATGAGGTATTTCGACAATTTTTCGAAAGATTGAGCACTTGCATAATTGGAATTCTTGGAGAGTCGGCGTGCGAAGAATTGAGCGTAACTTTTGTCCACGGTGTCCGTTTCGGGCCCATAGGTACTTTTTGAAAATGTAGCGACCGTTTTGGATTGAACTCACAACTTCGTCGTGACGTATGAGGGATTTTAGTGATTTTTTGAAAGAATGAGCACTTGGATATTTGGAATGCTTGGAGAGTCGGCGTACGAAGAATTCAAAGTAACTTTTGCACACGGTGTCCGTTTCGAGCCCATAAGTACTTTTTGGAAGTGTAGCGACCGTTTTGGATTGAACTCACAACTTCGTCGTGACGTATGAGGGATTTTAGTGATTTTTTGAAAGAATGAGCACTTGGATATTTGGAATTCTTGGAGAGTCGGCGTGCGAAGAATTGAGCGTAACTTTTGTCCACGGTGTCCGTTTCGGGCCCATAAGTACTTTTTGGAAATGTAGCGACCGTTTTGGATTGAACTCAAAACTTTGTCGTGACGTATGAGGGATTTTAGCCATTTTCGAAAGAATGAGCACTTGCATATTTGGAACGCTTGGATAGTCGAGGTACGAAGAATTGAGCGTAACTTTTGCACACGGTGTCCGTTTCGGGCCCATAAGTACTTTTTGGAAATGTAGCGACCGTTTTGGATTGAACTCACAACTTCGTCGTGACGTATGAGGGATTTTAGTGATTTTTTTGAAAGAATGAGCACTTGGATATTTAGAATTCTTAGAGAGTCGGCGTACGAAGAATTGAGCGTAACTTTTGTCCACGGTGTCCATTCCGGGCCCATAAGTACTTTTTGGAAATGTAGCGACTGTTTTGGATTGAACTTAAGACTTCGTCGTGACGTATGAGGGATTTTAGTGATTTTTTGAAAGAATGAGCACTTGGATATTTAGAATTCTTAGAGAGTCGGCGTACGAAGAATTGAGCGTAACTTTTGTCCACGGTGTCCATTCCGGGCCCATAAGTACTTTTTGGAAATGTAGCGACCGTTTTGAATTGAACTTAAGACTTCGTCGTGACGTATGAGGGATTTTAGTGATTTTTCAAAAGAATGAGAACTTGCATATTTGGAATGTTTGGAGAGTCGGCGTATGAAGAATTCAGTGTAACTTTTGCACACGGTGACCGTTTCGGGACCATAAGTCCTTTCTGGCCGTGTAGCGACCGTTTTGGATTGAACTCACAACTTCGTCGTGACGTATGAGGGATTTTAACGATTTTTCGAAAGAATGAGCACTTGCATGTTTGGACCACTTGGATAGTCGACGTACGAAGAATTGAGCGTAATTTTTGCACACGGTGTCCGTTTCTGGCCCATAAGTACTTTATGGAAATGTAGCGACCGTTTTTTATTGAACTTAAGACTTCGTCGTGACGTATGAGAGATTTTAACCATTTTTCAAAAGAATGAGAACTTGCATATTCGGAACTCTTGGAGAGTCGGCATACGAAGAATTGAGCATAACATTTGCACACGATGTCCGTTTCAGGCCCATAAGTACTTTTTGGAAATGTAGCGACCATTTTGGATTGAACTTAAGACTTCATCGTGATGTATGAGGGATTTCGGCCATTTTTCGAAAGAATGAGCACTTGCATATTTGGAACGCTTGGAGAGTCGGCGTACGAGGAATTCAGCGTAACTTTTGCACACGGTGTCCGTTTCGGGCCCATAAGTACTTTTTGGAAATGTAGTGAATGTTTTGGATTGAACTCACCACTTCCTCGTGACGTATGAGGGATTTCGGCCATTTTTCAAAAGAATGAGCACTTGCATATTTGGAAGCTTGGTGAGTCGGCGTACGAAGAATTCAGTGTAACTTTTACACACGGTGTCCGTTTCGGGCCCATAAGTACTTTTTGGAAGTGTAGCGACCGTTTTGGATTGAACTCACAACTTTATCGTGACGTATGAGGGATTTTAGTGATTTTTTGAAAGAATATGCACTTGGATATTTGGAATGCATGGAGAGTCGGGGTATGAAGAATTGAGCATAACTTTCGTCCACGGTGTCCGTTTCGGGCCCATAAGTACTTTTTGAAAATGTAGCGACCGTTTTGGATTGAACTCACAACTTCGTCGTGACGTATGAGGGATTTTAGCAATTTTTGAAAAGAATGAGCACTAGTATATTTGGAACGCTTGGATAGTCGGCGGATGGAGAATTGAGCGTAACTTTTGTACACGGTGTCCGTTTCGGGCCCATAAGTACTTTATGGAAATGTAGCGACCGTTTTGGATTGAACTCACAACTTCGTCGTGACGTATGAGGGATTTTAGTGATTTTTTGAAAGAATGAACACATGGATATTTGGAATGCTTGGAGAGTCGGCGTATGAAGAATTGAGCGTAACTTTTGTCCACGGTGTCCGTTTCGGGCCCATAAGTACTTTATGGAAATGTAGCGACCGGTTTGGATTGAACTCACAACTTCGTCGTGACGTATGAGGGATTTTAGCGATTTTTCAAAAGAATGAGCACTTGCATATTTGGAATGCTTGGAGAGTCGGCGTATGAAGAATTGAGCGTAACTTTTGCAAGAGGTGTCCGTTTCTGGCCCCTAAGTACTTTTTGGAAATGTAGCGACCGTTTTGGATTGAACTCACAACTTCGTCGTGACGTATGAGGGATTTTAGCAATTTTTCGAAAGAATGAGCACTTGCATGTTTGGACCGCTTTGATAGTCGACGTACGAAGAATTGAGCGTAACTTTTGCACACGGCGTCCGTTTCTGGCCCCTAAGTACTTTTTGGAAATGTAGGGACCATTTTTTATTGAACTTAAGACTTCGTCAGGACGTATGAGGGATTTCGGCCATTTTTCGAAAGAATGAGCACTTGCATATTCGGAATGCTTGGAGAGTCGGCGTACGAAGAATTGAGCGTAACTTTTGTCCACGGTGTCCGTTTCGGGCCCATAAGTACTTTTTGGAAATGTAGCGACCGGTTTGGATTGAACTCACCACTTCGTCGTGACGTATGAGGGATTTCGGCCATTTTTCAAAAGAATGAGCACTTGCATATTTGGAATGCTTGGAGAGTCGGAGTACGAAGAATTCAGCGTAACTTTAACACACGGTGTCCGTTTCGGGCCCATAAGTACTTTTTGGAAATGTAGCGACCGTTTTGGATTGAACTCACAACTTCGTCGGGAC
>NW_019267027.1:0-6323 GCF_002742605.1 Olea europaea var. sylvestris
AGTAATATGCTATATATTTAATTTTATTAGTAAAAAACTGTCATAAGTATTCGAAAATATTTTCTGACCCACTTTGTCACAAGCATCATGAGTTTAACCTTTTAAACTAAATCTCGTGAATGTAGAGCATTTTTTATGGTATTGAGTGCATTGAAAAAAAAATTAAACTTCAGCCCACCCTAACAAATCTTTCAAGCTCCGTCCTTGTTTGTTCGACAGTAAAATAGGAAGCAGCTTCCTTCAAACTTCCACAAATATGAAATTTCTAGATAGATATTTTGTATGTGAATGTAAATGCATTGGATAATTCTAAGTGTACATAATTTGGTTTACCAAATGGTTTACCTACTCTCACAAGCACGTGGACCTCGCGTGAATAAAATAATCCAAACTTGTGGTCCCCACACCCCTATTATGAGTGTATGTAAAATATTAGGTAAAAAAATTAGGTATATATAGCATGATCCAAATGCATTTGTCTGTTTTTAGTGTTTGCATCTCATTCATTAAGGCAGATTCATAGCATCCCCCAATGCCCCACCCACGCGTTTAATGCTGAGAACTGCCCCCATCCATTTCCATTAATTATTTAATCTCTATTCATTGTATTTGTACACTTCAATCGCACCTTTGGTATATAATAATATTAGACATTCTACATAATATTGTACAATTTATTTCTTTTTTGAAGTTCTTTTATAATGGCATCAATATTTCATTCTTAGGATGAAGTTTTAACAACCAACATTGTTTTTCACGCTTTTCTCATGAACCTCGTCCACTCCACATCGAACACGGTGCTACCTTTAGAGCGAGTCGGCCAACCGACTCAGCTCGTGTGTGGAGTGAGTCGTGCCCCACTTGACATCCCTTCTACCTTTAAATAAGATTCAAAGTGAATGAAAAATTAGAGGAAAATGATAAATAGAATGAACTGCATTAAAAATCATACTTTTTATAAAGATAGTAAAAACTTTAATATCAAATTATTATTTGCTTGTATTGTGTTCTTGATTACTAAAAATGGGTAAACTGACTAATTTATATGAATCCAATTTAATAAATATTCAGCTAGAAAGTATAAGCTATCAAACTTAAATGTTTTAAGTAATATGTAGTTTAACAAAAGATTCTTTCCATGCATTAGAATTTTAAGACATAATAATTGGCAAGAGAAAATAATTGACATATTTCATTATACAACTCTATATATTTTATTCAATATTGCATAATATTGTATCAAATATATTCTCAACAACATTTTCCTCCAACAATGGATAGTAGAAGCCTTATTCAAATTCTACCCCTCCCTTACCCCCTTCCTACCCACCCCCAGTAAAAATTAAATGGGAAAAAAGTATGCAGAGTTATTCTATTGTACTGCTGCAAAGCAGTGACTACTTCTGCCAAACAGCATATCTGTGGCCACTAGTTGCAAGAGTCCATTCCTTTCCAGAGGGACACCAAGAACCCTCCCCAATCTTCATCGATATTTTGTCACCAATAACTGCAGCATACAGATTAGGCTGTGCTTCGAGAATTCGAATAGGTGATTGGCTAGTTATTCCTTGACTACGTCGAATATCCATCTGCACTTGTATTTATATATGAGTCATATTTCTCAAAGAAAATTATTTCAGTAGATGAAATTGTTAAAAGTAATTTACCAGCTTTGTGATTTGGTCGTGAATGGAATTTCCCCAGTCGTAGAAATGGTCGTAGAAAACTGATGGTATACCAGGATGAGTGAGTATGTATGCATAGCCCTGTAAAAACCAATGCAACAGAAAAGAATCTAAACATTGGACGCTGGCATCAACTTAATTTAATTCGAGAACAGAGATGTGAGAAAGAACACATTATAAATCGAGTACTGCTATTCGTAGTCGCTCATCAAATAACCACCTCCCATGTATATGCCACGTAGAGCGACTGCTGCAATGAGCGACTACGAATAACATTATTCTTATAAATCAAGCAAAAATATAGCATTAAATGTTATAAATAACGAAAATATACTTCTTCCAGTTCACTGACCATCCATTTTTATCATAAGATCTAAACAAATCCTAGAATGTCTCATTTCTAAATGGTGTTAGAAACAACTGGACGTAAGAAAATATATTGTAGAACAAGAAAATTCTATGCAATACATGGAGACGTTTAAGTTTACAAACCAAAGCATGAAAATTCTCAAACAATCTAATCAAGAGAATTTTATAAAGAATACCTCCATGATATGATTTGACGGAAAAGGCCAATGAGCCTGCAAAGGAAAAATGTTATCAGAAACTACTTGCGAAGTATAAAGTCCCCAATGCTGGCTGCAGTAATATATAAGCGACACATAAAGAATGCCAAGTGAGGATTATAATGAATAAAGAATAAAGAATATTATCGAGCAGAATTTCTGTTCAGAGTATTATTTTATGGCTACTCATCTCCATGGAAATGAAGACATACAAATTGCAGCTATGACATATCACTAAATAGAACCAATTTGTCCTTCAGGTATCCATTACAGCCCGAAAAAGGAAAGAGCTGAAACAATTTGGTAGAATTATGCTCTGGCACCTTTACTGCACTTGCAATTTCCCACTAATAAATTTATTTTCCTAACATCTTGCATTTATCAGGTCTACTTCATAGATATTTGGAGGAAACTAGTACCTGAGTAGATCCAGTATCGTGATTATCAAGAAAAGTAACAGCCCTTGAAGGCCACCATCCCATAACACCTGGTGGTTTCCCCTGTGGATCCCGGAGGCGCCATAATTCTCCTTTAACAGCTTGCTGAAGGAGAAGAAAAATATAAATAAAGATTGGTGAAGAACAAATACGAATTCACTTTCAGTGATTGTCTAGGAGATATTATAAGTAGCCGAATTATAATCGAGAGAAATGAGTGGTGGATAAGTAGGTAGTAGTTATGGATCTTACAAAATGTGTGGTACAATTAAAGTTTGAATTTAACCTTTAAATTATATGAGACTATAAATTAAACCAAACAAGCTTATAAGAAAGAAGGTAAAATGTTTAAAACCTTGTCCTTAAAGATCAACATACACTCAGCTCTTCTAAATGACTTCTAAATTACCTGAAGAATTCCTTTTGTTGTGAAGTCAAATGCAGCTGCAAGTTGCCCCATATCATCAATCCAGTCAATAATCCTTTGTCTGTGACTATCTGCAGGTGGGGTTAGTGGAGGGAGATGTGAATGAACATATTGATAGAAGTTCTACTCATGAAAAAGTGAAAAATTATGTGTTTAACATGAGAATATCTTCTCTGCTCCCAACAACTGATGAATGTTTACAGAATCTTTAATAAAATAAAAATTTGAGGATGAAAAGCGAAATAAGCATCACTACTTCAAAGAAATTATACTCAATATCAAAGGTTATCAAACTCTACTCAACACTACATATTGACCTTCATGACTTTATTGATGCTACACTTTCCATTTGTGATATGTTCAAACAAAAGTGGTTCATTTTGAAAAGCCACAATTATCATTTTATACCCGAAAAGAGAAAGACTATCTAAAATTAATCTGCATTTTATCACTCGTTTGAAACTTCAGAATTTAAGAAAGATGAAATTACAATTGAAATGTCATTGTCATGACCCTATAAAAATAGAGGGGACTTTCCAAAATCAAGCAATAATCTATGGATGGAGTGAGTATTTAAATATCAATACAATCTTCATCCACTTAACAATGACTTCAGGGTTGATCGAATAACACGTGGATCTACACAAACAAAATGGGGGAATTAGTATATAAGTTCCTAATGTTGCACTTCTACTAGTAACACTATACTGAAGCCTAAAATGTAGCTATTAGTAAATATTCAAGTTTTAAAAAAAAAAAATTAAAGAGAAGAAAGCAATTTCAAACATCTGATTGATTGCACCTGTGCAACATTTATATGCAGCTTCTTTGTTGTTTAATGTAACTGCAACTTATCGATCTTTATGAATTTTCATAGAGAAAAAAAATACCTTGATTGTACTCCAAGTAGTGGCCTCTGTAATTGCAAGAATCCCAATATTCCCCAACTGAAAATATGGGCTTTGTATTCTCAATGTACTCCTTCACATATTTCGCAGAATAGCTAGATTGGAACAAAATATCTCTATCAGTGAATTGATATACGAAGAGAGAAATGTAGAAGCAAACAGAAAAAGGGAAAGTACAATCTTAAGGATTTTAATGGGAAAAAGTTTTAAATCTCTCATACCCTCTTACAAAGTCAAAACGGAAATCTTGGAAGCCAATAGAATTACGTAGCCACCTAAGCCAGTTAATGATGTCTTTCCTAACAAACTGTTGAGTATGATCAATATTCGGAAAACCGTGAAAGTTGTCCCCAGTGCTTTTATTGCCCTAAAATCATGAAATTAACAAATAAAAAGTGTAAATACGAAAGCAAAATCACTTGCCATGAAATTGACTAATAAGAAATTTAGTTACCAATCCACCAGTACAAGATGTCACAGCACGTTCATCCCATGATAATGGAATTCCATCATAACGGTTATACTTTCCACCATGCCCTTGTGTAGTTCCAACTCGATGATTTATGACTATGTCGGCCATCGCTCTAACTTTGTACTGCTTCATCTTATTAAGTAAAGCTTTTAAAAGGTGCTCAGAACCATATGAAGAGTTAAGAGAATAAAGGTTCTGGGGAAGGTAACCTGACATTGAAGAGAATAAACAGGCAAAAAATGAATTTAGAGGGAAAGCAAGGTATAAGATTGTGTACTAAAGTATGATATGCTTTTATTTCAACCTTCAGGTGCCAGTGAATTGGATGGTGGAGGCAACCAGGCAGATGTAAAGCCAGATTTCGCCATATCAGGAACCTTTCTCTCTAAGTTTCTCCACCAATCATGTTTATGAGATTCCCAGTTGAAGGCCTGTTAAAGCAACTACTCAGTATTTCTCCCCATGCTTATCCATTTATTTGGTAAGTGGGTGTTTTTCTCTACTACGAAGACTAAAAGAGTATAATATTACAATTTACCTGCAGTAAAATCTCTTTCCCACTGCTAATGACTGCTGCTGCAAATTGATTGAAACCACATTTTTAGTTATTTATACATAGTAGATTACTCTATAGTTGAAGGATATTATATTAAAATGCATATCAAATTAAAGATTAGTAAAGCAGAAAATAGATCTTGACAATTGAGAAACGTAATACAAAGTAAACTTCATATCAAAATCAATTCCTCTCCACGTATCCTCGTGCTTTCCAATTTTTGAAGATATTGATAGATATGCTAACGATTTTTTAGTAGGAGAAAAAGGAGAGCAGGTGATAAATATAGCAGGGGAAAAAGACACGTTATATTTATTTTCCATTCTTTGGTTGAGTTCTTCACAACTCCCATTGATAATCACAGAAACACTTTCCGCATCAACCCACTGGCACCGAATAACACTAAAGAACTGAAGAAGCTACAATAAATTCTACATCATTGGCAAAAAGAAGGAAGAAAGTAACAAAGATAAAGCACAAAGTGCACATGGGTAAGATCAATAATCTAAATTGCCACATGATTTTAGAAAGAGCAAAAGATAACGAACAGAGATGGAAAAAATTACCAGAGTCAGTTTGCTGTTTATTAAACTCCTGCATTCAATAATAGATGATAAGAGACAACGCAATCTTATCCTAAATGCATATACTCAATCAGCAAGTATGTCATTTTGTTATTGATATCGAAAAATAAATAGATAGAGAGCAGACTTGGATGCCTACGTTGCTTGTGTAACCCATGATGGATCAACTTGAAGTTTCCAAATATCTGATAGTAGAACAGATGAAGTGGAGAGCGAATAAATCCCTGCATCCACCTTAAATTCATTATTGACAGTTTCACTCCATTTTTTGCATTACGAATATAGAATATCACATAATCACAAGACTGTAACGTTATGTCCTGCTTAGTGACATTGAAATGGGCACTGAAGTTTGATTTGGAAACACTTGAATAAAAATTTGAATTGGTTTTTCCATGATACCAATCAACACAATTCCATGCTGCCAAACACTGAACTTGCATAAATTATTCACGTCCAAGTATTATGGTGTGCCAATTTCAATAATGGCAAAACCAAATGCAGAAATATATTAGAAAAAAATTGTGTGCAACCAAGTGCTTATGTATCTTCATACGCTTTCTCGTTATTTATGATAATTTACTTACATATGCAAACTTTGACTATAAACATGATTGCGGATTCCAAATTATCCGGGATAAGGTTGAGTTCCTTGTTGTTGCAGTGGACTATAGCATAATTAAATTGC
>NW_019267027.1:22993-25207 GCF_002742605.1 Olea europaea var. sylvestris
CTATTCTGACTGAAATTATTATAGAAACAAATCTTTGAAGGTATTTAACAAACATAGGGCCGCCCCTAACCATACAGCACTCATTATAACACATTCATAAGGATTTTTGGAGAGGCGAACAAGATAAGAAAGAGAAGATTGACATTAAGACGTAAGGATTCAATTTAAGATTTAAAGCGGTAATGTTTTTTCTTTATGATTTAGTTTGTTTTCTTCTTCCCATCATGCTAGGCTAGATTTTTATGTACTGGGAGATCGATGAACCTTGTAATGTGATTTTCTTATTCCTTTTTCTATATTTTTTAGATTAAAATACGCATTGAATATTTTGAATAAATTATATGCATTTATTTTCTTCCGCAATTAAAGGCCCGTAATTGTGTGAGTTTGGGTGACTTGTTTCTAGTATTCAAGAGAAGGAAAATAGGTTCGACACGGTATAAATCATCGTAGGGTTCGATAGGGGGATAGAGTTATACCGCTAGTTGTGTGAATCTTTAAGTGCTCACAAAACTACATGCATTTTTGTATATTTGCACCCATCATAGAAATATAGGCTGGTGGTATATGAGAGTATGTTCAACTTTACTCGAGAAAGACTATTAGATAGATTTAGGAGCATTGATTCTTTATAATTTCAAAGCATTACTTGGGGATTCGTGATCCTAGTGCTCATACAATTACAGAATACATTAAATTACGTTCTCAACATTTAATAGCATTTTAGTTCATTTAAACATCAATTTGCATTTTATCCATTGTCTGCATAATTAGTTTATATTAGGGAGTAATTAGGTTATTGAATCACTTGTTAAAATTTAGTATCGGTTAAGGTCTGGATAAATAACACTGAACTAAATCAATCTCTGTGGCAGGATATACGCACTCAAATTATCCACTTTGTTACTTGTTAACGAAATGTACACTTGCGATGGTTTAAATCGAAAGAATAAATTCGTGAATAAGTTTTTTGGCGCTGTTGTTGGGAATTGAGTTTAGTTTAATTTCATTTTTCTAGACACTAATTCAAATTTTAAATTTTTATTTTTGTTATTTATTTATTTATTTTCGTTTAGATTATTTTATTTTATTTTTATTATAGTTCTTCAAATTGTTTGAATCTGAGTGCTACTACTGGTTTTCTCGTAGAGTTGCATGCCCAGATCAATCGGAGGAGAATTGGTTCCAGCTAATCCTAAAATTGAGCGCACTTTTCATCGACTACAAAGGAAAACAAAAAAAAACACAGTTGCAAATGGCTAACGAACCGAACAACCCTATTATATCAGCCAATGAAGGAGAGGCGGTGGACGAAGGAAACAAGATTTTGGGAAATTTTTGACTCTTCAAGTAATTCAAAGTCAGTCCAGCATAGTGTATCCATCGTTTGGGCAGCCTAATTTTCAATTGAAGACCAATGTGACACAAGTGTTCCAGAATGGACACCAATTTTATGGCAGAAGTGAAGAAAATCCGCATATACACATATCTTGATTTTTGGATATGTGTCAACACTTCAAGTATCAAGAAATTTTGGACGATGCTCTTAGGCTAAGGTTGTTTCCATATACACTATGAGATAAGGCACTTGAATGGTTGGATTTACTTCCTATTGCAAGTATCGCTATTTGGAACGAGCTGGCTTATAAATTCTGCACGAAATTCTTCTCACCAGCCAAGATAGCGAAACTAAGACATGAGATATCAAAATTCAGTCAAGGGGAATCTGAATCTTTTGATGAAGCCTGGAATAGATTCAAAAACATGCTCTGAAAGTACCCTCAACATGGGTTCGACAAAAAAACCTAAATCTGATTCTTCTATACAGGGTTACTCCCATACTTCAAAAGCATGGTAGACTCATCATCAGATGGCTTAATATCCACATGAACAATCGATGGAGCACTGAAATTGTTTGAGAGAATGGCTACCACTTCAGCCATGTGGTCCTCTGAGTGTGTGATTTAGAAAAAGCCTCCCGATGTCTATGAGGTAGATGCATATTCAGCCTTATCAGGAAAGATTGACTCACTACTTCACAAAATGGAAAGCATATCACAAGCTAAGAAGATCAGTTGTGAGGAGTGTGGAGCTGAGCATAAAGCAACAGAGTGCCTAATTTTAATGCAAGGAATTGAGCAGACAGACTTTGCACGACATTGCCAACAGAACAATCTGTATGGGGAACATATAATCCTCGTTGGAAGAAGCATC
>NW_019267028.1:0-6320 GCF_002742605.1 Olea europaea var. sylvestris
CTCTTGCAAAAGTTACGCTCAATTCTACCTACGCCGACTATCCGAGCGTTCGAAATATAGAAGTGCTCGTTCTTTCAAAAAATAGCCAAAATCCCTCATACGTCACGACGAAGTGATGAGTTCAATCCAAAACGGTCGCTGCCCTTCCAAAAAGTACGTATGGGCTCGAAATGGACACCGTGTGCAAAAGTTACGCTCAATTCTTCGTACGCCGACTATCCAAGCCTTCCAAACATAAAACTGCTCACTCTTTCCAAAAAATGGCCAAAATACCTCATACGTCACGACGAAGTAGTGAGTTCAATCCAAAAGGGTCGCTACATTTCCAAAAAGTACTTACGGGACCAAAACGGACACCGTGTGCAAAAGGTACGCCCAATTCTCGTACGCCGACTATCCAAGCCTTCCACGTATAAAAGTAATAATTCTTTCAGAAAATGGCCGAAATCCGTCATACGTCACGACGAAGTGGTGAGTTCAATCCAAAACGGTCGCTACATTTTCGAAAATTACTTATGGGCCCAAAACGGACAACGTGTGCAAAAGTTACGCTCAATTCTTCGTACGTCGACTATCCAATCCTTCCAAACATAAAACTGCTCACTCTTTCCAAAAAATGGCCAAAATCCCTCATACGTCACGACGAAGTGGTGAGTTCAATCCAAAAGGGTCGCTACATTTCCATAAAGTACTTATGGGCCCAAAACGAACACCGTGTGCAAAAGGTACGCTCAATTCTTCGTACGCTGACTATCCAAGCCCTCCAAGTACAAAAGTACTAATTCTTTCAAAAAATGGCCGAAATCCGTCATACGTCGCGACGAAGTTGTGAGTTCAATCCAAAAGGGTCGCTACATTTCCATAAAGTACTTATGGGCCCAAAACGAACACCGTGTGCAAAAGGTACGCTCAATTCTTCGTACGCTGACTATCCAAGCCTTCCAAACATAAAACTGCTCACTCTTTCCCAAAAATGGCCAAAATCCCTCATACGTCGCGACGAAGTAGTGAGTTCATTGCCAAAGGGTCGCTACATTTCCATAAAGTACTTATGGGCCCAAAACGAACACCGTGTGCAAAAGGTACGCTCAATTCTTCGTACGCTGACTATCCAAGCCTTCCAAACATAAAACTGCTCACTCTTTCCCAAAAATGGCCAAAATCCCTCATACGTCGCGACGAAGTAGTGAGTTCATTGCCAAAGGGTCGCTACATTTCCATAAAGTACTTATGGGCCCAAAACGAACACCGTGTGCAAAAGGTACGCTCAATTCTTCGTACGCTGACTATCCAAGCCTTCCAAACATAAAACTGCTCACTCTTTCCCAAAAATGGCCAAAATCCCTCATACGTCACGACGAAGTAGTGAGTTCATTGCCAAAGGGTCGCTACATTTCCAAAAAGTACTTATGGGCCTAAAACGGACACCGTGTGCAAAAGGTACCCTCAGTTCTTCGTACGCCGACTATCCAAGCCTTCCAAACATAAAACTACTCACTCTTTCCAAAAAATTGCCAAAATCCCTCATACGTCACGATGAAGCAGTGAGTTCAATCCCAAAGGGTCGCTAAATTTCCAAAAAGTACTTATGGGCCTAAAACGGACACCGTGTGCAAAAGTTACGCTCAATTCTTCGTACGCTGACTATCCAAGCCTTCCAAACATAAAACTACTCACTCTTTCCAAAAAATTGCCAAAATCCCTCATACGTCACGATGAAGCAGTGAGTTCAATCCCAAAGGGTCGCTAAATTTCCAAAAAGTACTTATGGGCCTAAAACGGACACCGTGTGCAAAAGGTACCCTCAATTCTTCGTACGCCGACTATCCAAGCCTTCCAAGTATAAAAGCGCTAATTCTTTCAAAAAATGGCCAAAATTCGTCATACATCACAATGAAGTGGTGAGTTCAATCCAAAACGGTCGCTACATTTCCAAAAAGTACCTAGGGGCCCAAAACAGACACCGTGTGCAAAAGTTACGCTCAATTCTTCGTACGCCGACTATCCAAGCCTTCCAAGTATAAAAGCGCTAATTCTTTCAAAAAATGGCCAAAATTCGTCATACATCACAATGAAGTGGTGAGTTCAATCAAAAACGGTCGCTACATTTCCAAAAAGTACCTAGGGGCCCAAAACAGACACCGTGTGCAAAAGTTACGCTCAATTCTTCGTACGCCGACCATCCAAGCCTTCCAAACATAAAATTGCTATTTTTTTCGAAAAATGGCCGAAATCCGTTATAGGTCACGATGAAGTTGTGAGTTCAATCCAAAAGGGTCGCTACATTTCCAAAAAGTACTTATGGGCCCAAAACGGACACCGTGTACAAAAGTTACGCTCAATTCTTCGTACGCCGACTATCCAAGCCTTCCAATCATAAAATTGCTCACTCTTTCCAAAAATGGCCAAAATCCCTCAGACTTCACGATGAAGTAGTGAGTTCAATCCAAAAGGGTCGCTACATTTCCAAAAATTACTTATGGGCCCAAAACGGACACCGTGTGCAAAAGTTACGCTCAATTCTTCATACGCCGACTATCCAAGCCTTCCAATCATAAAATTGCTCACTCTTTCCAAAAATGGCCAAAATCCCTCAGACCTCACGACGAAGTAGTGAGTTCAATCCAAAACGGTCGCTACATTTCCAGAAAGTACTTATGGGCCCAAAACGGACACCGTGTGCAAAAGTTACGCTCAATTCTTCGTACGCTGACCATCCAAGCCTTCCAAACATAAAATTGCTCTCTCTTTTGAAAAATGGCCGAAATCCGTTATAGGTCACAATGAAGTTGTGAGTTCAATCCAAAAGGGTCGCTACATTTCCAAAAAGTACTTATGGGCCCAAAACGGACACCGTGTGCAAAAGATACGCTCAATTCTTCGTACGCCGACTATCCAAGCCTTCCAAACATAAAACTGCTCACTCTTTCCAAAAAATGGCCAAAATCCCTCATACGTCACGACGAAGTAGTGAGTTCAATCCAAAAGGGTCGCTACATTTCCAAAAATTACTTATGGGCCCAAAACGGACACCGTATGCAAAAGTTACGCTCAATTCTTCATACGCCGACTATCCAAGCCTTCCAAACATAAAACTGCTCACTTTTTCCGAAAAATGGCAAAAATCCCTCATACGTCACGACGAAGTAGTGAATTCAATCCAAAACGGTCGCTACATTTCCAAAAAGGACTTATGGGCCCAGAACGGACACCGTGTGCAAAAGTTACGCTCAATTCTTCGTACGCTGACTATCCAAGCCTTCAAAACATAAAACTGCTCACTCTTTCCTAAAAATTGCCAAAATCCCTCATACATCACAACGAAGTGGTGAGTTCAATCCAAAAGGATCGCTACATTTCCAAAAATTACTTATGGACCCAAAACGGACACCGTGTGCAAAAGTTACGCTCAATTATTCGTACGCCGACTATCCAAGCCTTCCAAACATAAAACTGCTCACTCTTTCCTAAAAATTGCCAAAATCCCTCATACATCACAACGAAGTGGTGAGTTCAATCCAAAAGGATCGCTACATTTCCAAAAATTACTTATGGACCCAAAACGGACGCCGTGTGCAAAAGTTACGCTCAATTCTTCGTACGCTGACTATCCAAGCCTTCAAAACATAAAACTGCTCTCTCTTTCCAAACAATGGCCAAAATCCCTCATACGTCACGACGAAGGGGTGAGTACAATCCAAAAGTGTCGCTACATTTCCAAAAAGTACTTATGGGCCCAAAACGGACACCGTGTGCAAAAGTTACGCTCAATTCTTCGTACGCCGACTATCCAGGCCTTCCAAACATAAAACTTCTCACTCTTTCCAAAAAATGGCCAAAATCCCTCATACGTCACGACGAAGTGGTGAGTACAATCCAAAAGTGTCGCTACATTTCCAAAAAGTACTTATGGGCCTAGAACGGACACTGTGTGTAAAAGTTACGCTCAATTCCTTGTACGCCGACTATCCATGCCTTCTAAACATAAAACTGCTCACTCTTTCCAAAAAATGGCCAAAATCCCTCATACGTCACGACGAAGTAGTGAGTTCAATCCAAAAGGGTCGCTACATTTCCAAAAAGTACTTATGGGCCTAATACGGATATCGTGTGCAAAAGGTACCCTCAATTCTTCGTACGCCGACTATCCAAGCCTTCCAATTATAAAAGTGCTAATTCTTTCAAAAAATGGCTAAAATCCCTCATACGTCACGACGAAGTGGTGAGTACAATCCCCGACCATCCAAGCCTTCCAATTATAAAAGTGCTAATTCTTTCAAAAAATGGCCGAAATCCGTCATACGTCACGACGAAGTGGGGAGTTCAATCGAAAAAGGTCGCTACATTTCCAAAAAGTACTTATGGTCCCAAAACGGACACCGTGTGCAAAAGTTACGCTCAATTCTTCGTACGCCGACAATCCAAGCGTTCCAAATATGCAAGTGCTCATTCTTTCGAAAAATGGTCGAAATCCCTCATACGTCACGATGAAGTGGTGAGTACAATCCAAAAGGGTCGCTACATTTCCAAAAAGTACTTATGGGCCTAAAACGGACACCGTGTGCAAAAGGTACCCTCAATTCTTCGTACGCCGACTATCCAGGCCTTCCAAACATAAAATTGCTCACTCTTTCCAAAAAATGGCCAAAATCCCTCATACGTCACGACGAAGTAGTGAGTTCAATCCAAAAGGGTCGCTACATCTCCAAAAAGTACTTATGGGCCCAAAACGGACGCCGTGTGCAAAAGTTACGCTCAATTCTTCATACGCCGACTATTCAAGCCTTCCAAACATAAAACTGCTCACTCTCTCCAAAAAATGGCCAGAATCCCTCATACGTCGCGACGAAGTAGTGAGTTCAATCCAAAACGGTCGCAACATTTCCAAAAAGTACTTATGGGCCTAAAACGGACACCGTGTGCAAAAGGTACCCTCAATTCTTCGTACGCCGACTATCCAAGCCTTCCAAGTATAAAAGTGCTAATTCTTTCAAAAAATGGCCGAAATTCGTCGTACGTCACGATGAAGTGGTGAGTTCAATCCAAAACGGTCGCTACATTTCCAAAAAGTACCTAGGGGCCCAAAACGGACACCATGTGCAAAAGTTACGCTCAATTCTTCGTACGCCGACCATCCAAGCCTTCCAAACATAAAATTTCTCTTTCTTTCGAAAAATGGCCGAAATCCGTTATAGGTCACGATGAAGTTGTGAGTTCAATCCAAAAGGGTCGCCACATTTCCAAAAAATACTTATGGGCCCAAAACGGACACCGTGTGCAAAAGTTACGCTCAATTCTTCGTACGCCGACTATCCAAGCCTTCCAAACATAAAACTGCTCACTCTTTCCTAAAAAATGGCCAAAATCCCTCATACGTCACGACGAAGTAGTGAGTTCAATCCAAAAGGGTCGCTACATTTCCAAAAATTATTTATGGGCCCAAAACGATCGCTACATTTCCAAAAAGGACTTATGGGCCCAGAACGGACACCGTGTGCAAAAGTTATGCTCAATTCTTCGTACGCTGACTATCCAAGCCTTCCAAACATAAAACTGCTCACTCTTTCCTAAAAATGGGAAAAATCCCTCATACGTCACAACGAAGTGGTGAGTTCAATCAAAAAGGGTCGCTACATTTCCAAAAATTACTTATGGGCCCAAAACGGACACCGTGTGCAAAAGTTACGCTCAATTATTCGTACGCCGACTATCCAAGCCTTCCAAACATGAAACTGCTCACTCTTTCCAAAAAATGGCCAAAATCCCTCATACGTCACGACGAAGTAGTGAGTTCAATCCAAAAGGGTCGCTACATTTTCAAAAAGTACTTATGGGCCTAAAACGGACATCGTGTGCAAAAGGTACCCTCAATTCTTCGTACGCCGACTATCCGAGCCTTCCAAGTATAAAAGTGCAAATTCTTACAAAAAATGGCCGAAATCCGTCATACGTCACGATGAAGTGGTGAGTTCAATCCAAAACGGTCGCTACATTTCCAAAAAGTACCTAGGGGCCCAAAACGGACACCGTGTACAAAAGTTACGCTCAATTCTTCGTACGCCGACCATCCAAGCCTTCCAAACATAAAATTGCTCTTTCTTTTGAAAAATGGCCGAAATCCGTTATAGGTCACGACGAAGTTGTGAGTTCAATCCAAAAGGGTCGCCACATTTCCAAAAAATACTTATGGGCCCAAAACGGACACCGTGTGCAAAAGTTACGCTCAATTATTCGTAGGCCGACTATCCAAGCCTTCCAAACATGAAACTGCTCACTCTTTCCAAAAAATGGCCAAAATCCCTCATACGTCACGACGAAGT
>NW_019267029.1:0-6314 GCF_002742605.1 Olea europaea var. sylvestris
TCCTCAAGCGTTCGATGTTCCACTGATGAGGCAATGTCTTTCCTGCCATGTCTTCAATTTCGAAAGTACCAGGTCAGGATTCCTTGTGGACGCGGTAAGGGCCCTTCCAGTTCGGGCCAAACACTCGTGACCCGGTTGGTTTTGAAGATTGGAAGACCCTTCTGAGGACGAGGTCGCCTAGGCGAAGAGTTCTTCTTCTGACCTTGGAGTTATAATAGCGGGTCATCTTTTGATGATACTTTGCCAAGTTCACTTGGGAGGCATCCCTCCTCTCCTCAAGGAGGTGCGGTTCGCTTATTCGAGTCTCGTCATTGCTGATCTTATTAAAGTGTATCCTTCGATGTGATGGGACCCCGACCTCGACCGGACTCATGGCCTCGACTCCGTAGGTCATGGAAAATGGTGTTTCACCTGTTACAGTTCGGCTGGAAGTCCCGATAGCCCAGAGGACGTGGGGAAGTTCTTCAACCCAGGCCCCCTTTGAGGTTTCAAGCTTCCTTCTCAGGGTGTACTTGATAGTCTTGTTCACTACTTCAACTTGCCCATTTGCTTGGGGGTGATGAGGTGTTGAGAAGTCCTTCTTTATGCCTAGTTCGTCGCATAAGTCTCGCATCTTCCTATTGTCGAACTGCCTTTCATTGTCAGACACTAAGGAGTGGGGAATGCTGAACCTATAAATGATGTTCTTTCAGACGAATTTGGTAGTATTCGCCTCCGTGATCTTGGTAAAGGGTTCTGCCTCGACCCACTTAGTGAAGTAGTCAATGGCGAAAGTTACACTTTCCCTTCCTTTCGGGAGTAGAACAATGAAGTCAATGCCCTACTTGGCGAATGGCCAAGGGCTGGTTACTACGGAGAGGATCTGAGCAGGCTGTCTTTTTATGTTCAAGAAGCACTGGCACTTGTTACATTTCTGGACAAACTGACAAGCATCTCTTTTCAGGGTCGGCCAGAAGTAGCCTTAACGGAGAACCTTGTATGCCAGAGTCGTTCCTCCGGAGTGATTTTCACAGATTCCCTCATGGATTTCCCTGAGTATGTATGTGGCCTCTTCACCCCTCATGCATCGAAGAAGCGGCGAGGCGAAGCCTCTCTTGTAAAGAGTATCTTCTTGCAGGACGAAGTGTGTAGCCCTTCTTCTTAATTTCCTCGCCTCGTTTCTAAAAGCAGGCAGTGTTTGATCCTTTAGGTAGGCGATGATAGGCTGCATCCACAATGGGGTGCCTTCTATCCACAATATCTCTTCACCTCCAGAGGTGGAGGGCTTTGATAAGTGCTCAATAGGGATGACCTTTAACAGCTCTGAATCCTTGCTGCTGGCCAATTTTGAAAGGGCGTCTACATGTACATTCTCTAGACAGGGGACTTGAGTCAGTTCGAACCTTTCAAAATGAGGAACTATGTCCAGAACCAACTTCAAGTACGTAATCATGCTACCATCTTTGGCTGCAAAGTTTCCATTGACCTGGTTCACTATAAGTTGAGAGTTACTGCTCGCCAGAAGCTTTCTGACCTGCATCTCCTTAGCAAGTCTAAGACCTGCCAGAAATCCCTCGTATTCAGCAGCGTCGTTCGAGGCTCTGAAGCCGAACCTCCGGGCTTTCTAGTACAATCTCTGCCCCTGAGTCAGTCTCTCCTGAGGACCCATCTACGAACAGTTTTCATGCGGGAGGCTCGGCTGGTTCCATTAACGCCTCCATTTCTGGGGTTTTGGCAAACTCGACCATAAAATCAGCAAGGGCATGGACCTTGATGGCGTGTCGGGGTTGGAACGTTAGATCGAACTCACTGAGCAATTGCCCATTTTAGCAGGCGTCCTGATGCGTCTGTTTTCTACATCACCTGCTTTAGTGGGAAGTTGGTGAGAACTTGGATTGAGTGGGCCTGAAAGTACAGCCTCAGTTTTCTTGAGGCTGTGATAAGGGCGAGTGTCAGTTTCTCCATGTCTCAGTAGCATGTTTCAGTTGGGAGAAGTGCTTTGCTGATGTAATACTCTGCAGCTGGCGCTCACTTTCTTCTTTGACAAGGACGACGCTGACCGCCACGTCCAAAACCGCTAAGTACAGCAGTAATGACTCATCCGGTTGAGGTTTTGACAAGAGGGGCGCCTCTCCGAGGTGCTTTTTCAGTGCCTGGAAGGCTTCCTCACATTCTAAAGTCCATTCAAATTTCTTTCCTTGTTTCAGCACATTGAAAAAAGGCAAGCTTTTATTTGTGGCCCTGGAGATGAAGCGACTGAGTGCTGCTATCCGACCATTGAGGCTTTGGACCTCCTTTGGTTTCTGAGGTGACCTCATTTCTAGCAAGGCCATTATTTTCACTGTATTTGCTTCAATTTCTCTTTGATTGACAATATACCCCAAGAACTGACCTGATGCCACTCCAAAGGTGCACTTGAGGGGATTCAATTTCATATTATACTTCCTAAGTATCTGAAAAGTTTTGGTCCAGGTGACTTACGTGTTCGGCTGCCTGGAGGCTTTTGACTAGCAAGTCGTCCACGTAGACCTCCATGGTTTTGCCAATGAGTTTAGCAAACATCATGTTGACCAACCTTTGATATGTAGCTCTGACATTCTTCAATCCAAAGGGCATGACTTTGTAGCAATACAGACCTCTGTCCGTTATGAACGATGTAGCCTCCTCATCAGGTCGGAACATGGGTATCTGGTTATACCCTGAGTATACATCCATAAAGCTCAGTAGTTCATGCCCAGTAGTAGAATCCACAAGTTGATCTATTTTTAGAAGTGGGAAGCTGTCTTTAGGGCATGCCTTATTTAAGTTTGTGAAGTCTACGCATACCCTCCACTTTTCGTTGGGCTTTTTCACCATGACCGGGTTGGATATCCACTTCGGGTAGATGGCCTCCCTTATGAAACCACTGCGGCTAAGTTTGTTTACTTAATTTTCAGTGCCTCGTACCTTTCCGGATTGAGGACACGCCTATTCTGTCTATAGGGGGCATATGAGGGATTGATGTTAAGGTGATGGCGACTAATCCTAGGATCTATTCCCACCATATCTTCATGCTTCCATGCGAAGACATCCAAGTTCCTTTTTAGGAAGCTTATCGTCTCTACTTTTGCTTCAGGGGATAATGACTTTCCTATACGCAAGACCTGACTGGGGTCTTCTGGGTTGGCGGGGAAAGTCTCCAACTCTTCCATTGTGGTCGCATTTGGTTCAGAGTCAATTATTCGGAGATCTAATTCATCAAGAGGGTGTCCTTGTTCAGGGGCCTCTTCCATGTCGACGTCTTCCTCTTGTTCAGAGGTATGCCCTTGTTCAGGGGCGTCGAGCATTTCCACGTCCGTACTGACTTCAGCGGGAACCTCAGTTAGGATTACATTAATAGTTCGAGGCTCAAACTTTTGCAGCGAGTTTAAGTAGCATGCCCTAGAGCCCATCTGATCGCCTCGAACCGTAACAATCCCATGTTCAGTTGGAAATTTCATGCACAAGTAGTGGATGAACGTGACAGCCCAAACATCTTTTAAAGCGGGTCTACCCAATACTCCATGATAAGCCAATCTGTGATCTACCAACAAAAAGTCCATGAAGTGTTGGGCCACCAGTGGTGCTGAACCCATCTCGACGGGCAGAGTGATCCGCCCTCGTGGGACAATGCTGTCCCTAGTGAATCCGAATAGTGGATCGGTTATAAAGATCAACCCATGTTCAATTTGTATTTTGTCAAAAGTAGAGTCGAACAATATGTTCACGGAACTGCTATTGTCGACGAGCATACGTTTCAGTCCGTTTCTAGCCACTACGGCTCTTACAACCAACGCATCACAATGGGGGTGGTGAACCCCCTTTGCGTCTTCCTGGGAGAAGGTGATTGGGGCCATCCTATTGGCTGCTTGCGACTCGTTGACAATGTAAGTGATCATTGGCGGGTCCTTTGCTTCCCTTGTATAATTCCTTTGGGCATTCCTGGTATTGCCACCGATGTGGGGTCGTCCAATGATGGTATCGATTTTCCTGATGACCTGGCTCCCAGAAAATGGGGCCTGGTTTCTCTGTCTAGATTGACCTTGGTCCCTTGATTCTCTTCTCCGAGGTGATTGCTCTCTGTGCCCTCTCTCTCTCCTGTTCGGGGAGGCGGATCTGCAAAGATATTCGTTCCTGTTGGAAGGGTGTGGGTTGCTTCGATCAGGGCGTCGATTGGCGTCTCGGCACTCACTAGTGTCATGCCCATAGAGTTGATGGAACGTACAAAACCTTGTCCCTTCCAAGGGTCTCTTTGACCTTTTCTTCTTCTTCTTCTTGATATCAGCTCTTCCAGATGGTCCCGTTTCGGCAGGGGCATTCTCATATGCCAACACTGGTACTGCATTCAATGTGACAGAAGTCAGGGTCTATCTGGATGTGGGAGCTATTGGATAACCTGCTTGGGTCCATTGCTGAGTAACAAGGTGTGGTGCGGGTCCTCGACCTACTTGCCTCTGAGGCGGAGGGAGTCCCTGCGCGGCACGATTGCGATGATCGATCATTTCTTCACTCACAATTTCCACTCTCATCATTTTCACCAGTTCGTCATATATGGAGGCATTTTTGCTGCGCACGTCCCTCTAGAACAAAGTGTTCATGTTGAGCCCGCCTTTCAGGGCTGAAATGGCTTCTCTGTCAGTGACCTGTTCGCAGTAGGTGATTTCGTCTGTAAACCTGGCGAGATAGCTTTTCAGCGTCTCCCCAGGGTCCGCCTCATATCTTGCAGGCGTTGCAATGGTGCCTCTCTTTCCCTGCGTGAGAGGTATTGGTTCAAAAATGTTTTCTTCAAATCTGGCCAACTTCTAATGCTTAGGAGAGGAAGCCTACTGTACCACACTTCGGTGGCTCCGCCTAGTGTTAAATGGAAGGCTCTGCATTTCAAAGTGGGCGAGGCTCCCCTTAGGCTCATCTGTGTCATGTACTTGGTGAGGTGCTTCTCCGGGTCCCCCTTTCCTTCATACTTGGGGATTTTAGGGGCCATGAAATTTTTTTGGCATTGGGAAGCTTCAGATCTCCCTTGAGAAAGGGAGGTTATCATCATCGTCGTCAATCTCATAAGATCGACAGGGCCCATCTGACCCTTCATCATCTTGAATGTTCTAGGGAGGTAGAGGTGCTTCTCCTCGACTTCCCCAATCGAGTAGGTTCCTCCTGTCCCTCCTATTTCTAGGAGGAGGAGGAGCTTGCTCTTGTTCCTGATCTAGACGAATTGATCTTCTTATCGGACGGACCCTATTGCTAGGATCCTCCCCTATCCGGTCGAAGACGCTTGCCGACCTTTGTTCCCCGTATTCTTGGGGAAAATTGTCCCCCAAGTGTGGTTCTGATGGCTAGCCCCCTTGCACATAAGATGTGGCTTCGGTGTTCATCTCTCTTTCGAGGGGGCGTTCTGTGTGCCGGCTCATGTGGCCTCAGGAGTGAGATACAGGGGCTTCCTGCACCGGATAAGATCTTTGGGGCATTTGATAGCTATGATGACCCTAGGCTTGCATGAGTAGTTCGTGCATTGCCATATTCTGAGCTGCGATGTCTCTCATACCCGCAGCTATTTGAGTCATTCGTTCAGTGAGTATGGTTGTTCTTTCACCTCGGCGACACCGGTGATGTGGTCTCTGATGAGTAACATTGTTATGGAGTACCTCTTCTTCAAAGACCTCTCTCAAAGGGTTGTCGTCTTCACGGCTATAACTCATCCTATCTCCTTTATCAAGGGTGGTGAGAACTTGGATTGTAACTCGACTTTGTTCTTTTTCAAGAACGTCCCCTTTTCAAGGTAAGTCGCTAGTTTTTCGGTAACTTCTCCAGTGGAGAATGCAAAACTTTGAACGAGAAGTGTGTTCCCACAGACGGCGCCAATATGTTGACCTCGAGAATTGGACCTTCCACGTGGCCAACCGATAGCTACTCCACGTATTCCTCCCTGTACACAATCAACGCACGGTCAGACGCACACGACCGAGACCAGCGGGAGTGGTGGTGGCCGTATACACTCCGACGGTCAAGTCAGGTTTAGATAGTCGGAACAGTACTCAGGGGTTGTGCAAAATAATAATAAGGAGGATGAGAAAATATATAAATTTGCTATAGAGTGCTATGTAGTAAGAGTTTCATTACCTTTGCCTCTTGCCAAACCTTGGGTATTTATAGGTGGGATGAACCATTGGATGTGTGACACGTGTATATATTTGACGGTATGAGGTGTCCATTCATAGGCGTCAATCAGTCGCGTCTGTCGAGTGGGCGGGCAGCTTGTTTCTCCTGGGTTGAATTGACATAAAGTTGATAATTCATATCAACTAGCCTCATAGAGACGTCAA
>NW_019267030.1:0-6313 GCF_002742605.1 Olea europaea var. sylvestris
AATGGACGCAGTTTTCAATAGTTACGCTCAATTCTTCGAACGCCGACAATCCAAACGCTCCAATTATACAAGTGCTAATTCTACAGAAAAATGACCGAAATCCATCATACGTCTCGACGAAGTTGTGAGTTCAATCCAAAACGGTCGCTACATTTCCAAAAAGTACTTATGGGCCGAAAACGGACGCCGTGAGCAAAAGTTACGCTCAATTCTTCGGACGTCGACAATCCAAGCGATCCAATTATGCAAGTGCTAATTCTTTCGAAAAATGGCCGAAATCCCTCATACGTCACGACGAAGTAGTGAGTTCAATCCAAAACGGACGCTACATTTCCAAAAAGTACTTATGGGCCGAAAATGGACACCGTGAGCAAAAGTTACGCTAATTCTTCGTACGTCGACTCTCCAAGCGTTCCAAATATGCAAGTGCTCATTCTTACAAAAAATGGCCGAAATCCCTCATAAGTCACGACGAAGTACTGAGTTCAATCCAAAACGGTCGCTACATTTCCAAAAATCACTTATGGGCCGAAAACGGACACCGTGAGCAAAAGTTACGCTCAATTCTTCGTACGCCGACTCTCCAAGCGTTCCAAATATGCAAGTGCTCATTCTTTCCAAAAATGGCCGAAAACCCTTGTACGTCATGATTATGCCCTGAGTTCAATCCAAAACGATCGCTACACTTCCAAAAAGTACTTATGGGCCCAAAAGGACACCGTGTGCATAAGTTACGCGCAATTCTTCCAACGCCGACAATCCAAGCGCTCCAAATACGCAAGTGCTCATTCTTTTGAAAAATGGCCGACGTCCCTCGTACGTCATGATGAAGTCGTGAGTTCAATCTAAAATGGTCGCCACATACCTGAAAAGTACTTATGTGTCCAAAACGGACGCAGTTTTCAATAGTTACGCTCAACTCTTCGAACGCCGACAATCCAAGCGCTCCAATTATGCAAGCGCTAATTCTTTCGAAAAATGGCCAAAATCCCTCATACGTCACGACGAAGTAGTGAGTTCAATCCAAAACGGACGCTACATTTCCAAAAAGTACTTATGGGCCGAAAATGGACACCGTGAGCAAAAGTTACGCTAATTCTTCGTACGTCGACTCTCCAAGCGTTCCAAATATGCAAGTGCTCATTCTTACAAAAAATGGCCGAAATCCCTCATAAGTCACGACGAAGTACTGAGTTCAATCCAAAACGGTCGCTACATTTCCAAAAATCACTTATGGGCCGAAAACGGACACCGTGAGCAAAAGTTACGTTCAATTCTTCGTACGCCGACTCTCCAAGCGTTCCAAATATGCAAGTGCTCATTCTTTCCAAAAATGGCCGAAAACCCTTGTACGTCATGATTATGCCCTGAGTTCAATCCAAAACGATCGCTACACTTCCAAAAAGTACTTATGGGCCCAAAAGGACACCGTGTGCATAAGTTACGCGCAATTCTTCCAACGCCGACAATCCAAGCGCTCCAAATACGCAAGTGCTCATTCTTTTGAAAAATGGCCGACGTCCCTCGTACGTCATGATGAAGTCGTGAGTTCAATCTAAAATGGTCGCCACATACCTGAAAAGTACTTATGTGTCCAAAACGGACGCAGTTTTCAATAGTTACGCTCAACTCTTCGAACGCCGACAATCCAAGCGCTCCAATTATGCAAGCGCTAATTCTTTCGAAAAATGGCCAAAATCCCTCATACATCACGATAAAGTGGCGAGTTCAATCCAAAACGGTCGCTACATTTCCAAAAAGTACTTATGGGCCGAAAACGGACACCGTGAGCAAAAGTTACGCTCAATTCTTCGTACGCAGACTCTCCAAGCGTTCCAAGTATGCAAGTGCTCATTCTTTCGAAAAATGGCCGAAATCCCTTGTACGTCATGATGATGTCCTGAGTTCAATCCAAAACGATCGCTACATTTCCAAAAAGTACTTATGGGCCCAAAACGGACACCGTGTGCATAAGTTACGCGCAATTCTTCCAACGCCGACAATCCAAGTGCTGCAAATATACAAGTGCTCATTCTTTTGAAAAATGGCCGACGTCCCTCGTACGTCACGATGAAGTCGTGAGTTCAATCTAAAACGGTCGCCACATATCTTAAAAGTACTTATGTGCACAAAACGGACGCAGTTTTCAAGAGTTACGCTCAAGTCTTCGAACGCCGACAATCCAAGCGCTCCAATTATGCAAGTGCTAATTCTTTCGAAAAATTTCCAAAATCCCTCATACATCACGACGAAGTGGCGAGTTCCATCCAAAACGGTCGCTACATTTCCAAAAAGTACTTAGGGCCGAAAACGGACACCGTGAGCAAAAGTTACGCTCAATTCTTCGTACGCCGACTCTCCAAGCGTTCCAAGTATGCAAGTGCTCATTCTTTCAAAAAATGGCCGAAATCCCTTGTACGTCATGATGATGTCCTGAGTTCAATCCAAAACGATCGCTACATTTTCAAAAAGTACTTATGGGCCCAAAACAGACACCCTGTGCATAAGTTACACGGAATTCTTCGAACGCCGACAATCCAAGCGCTCCAAATTTGCAAGTGCTCATTCTTTTGAAAAATGGCCGAAGTCCCTCGTACGTCACGATGAAGTCGTGAGTTCAATCTAAAACGGTCGCTACATATCTGAAAAGTGCTTATGTGCCCAAAACGGACGCAGTTTTCAACAGTTACGCTCAATTCTTCGAACGTCGACAATCCAAGCGCTCCAATTATGCAAGTGCTATTCTATCGAAAAATGACCAAAATCCCTCATACGTCATGACGAAGTTGTGAGTTCAATCCAAAACGGTCGCTACATTTCCAAAAAGTACTTATGGGCCAAAAATGGACCCCGTGAGCAAAAGTTACGCTCAATTCTTCGAACGTCGACAATCCAAGCGCTCCAATTATGCAAGTGCTATTCTATCGAAAAATGACCAAAATCCCTCATACGTCATGACGAAGTTGTGAGTTCAATCCAAAAGGGTCGCTACATTTCCAAAAAGTACTTAAGTGCCCAAAACGGACACCGTGTGCAAAAGTTACGCTCAATTCTTCGTACGCCGACTATCCAAGCCTTCCAAACATAAAACTGCTCATGCTTTCCAAAAAATGACCAAAATCCCTCATACGTCATGACGAAGTTGTGAGTTCAATCCAAAAGGGTCGCTACATTTCCAAAAAGTACTTAAGTGCCCAAAACGGACACCGTGTGCAAAAGTTACGCTCAATTCTTCGTACGCCGACTATCCAAGCCTTCCAAACATAAAACTGCTCATGCTTTCCAAAAAATGACCAAAATCCCTCATACGTCATGACGAAGTTGTGAGTTCAATCCAAAAGGGTCGCTACATTTCCAAAAAGTACTTATGGGCCCAAAACGGACACCGTGTGCATAAGTTACGCGCAATTCTTCGAACGTCGACAATCCAAGCGCTCCAAATATGCAAGTGCTTATTCTTTTGAAAAATGGCTGAAGTCCCTCGTACGTCACGATGAAGCCGTGAGTTCAATCTAAAACGGTCGCGACATATCTGAAAAGTGCTTATGTGCCCAAAACGGACGCAGTTTTCAATAGTTATGCTCAATTCTTCGAACGCCACCAATCCAAGCGCTCCAATTATGCAAGTGCTAATTCTATCGAAAAATGACCGAAATCCCTCATACGTCACGACGAAGTAGTGAGTTCAATCCAAAACGGTCGCTACACTTCCAAAAAGTCCCTATGGGCCCAAAACGGACACCGTGTCCGTAAGTTATGCGCAATTCTTCGAACGCCGACAATCCAAGCGCTCCAAATATGAAAGTGCTCATTCTTTTGAAAAATGGCCGAAGTCCCTCGTACGTCACGTTTTAGTCGTGAGTTCAATCTAAAATGGTCGCTACATATCTAAAAAGTACTTATGTGCCCAAAACGGACGCAGTTTTCAATAGTTACGCTCAATTCTTCAAACGCCGACAATCCAAGCGCTCCAATTATGCTAGTGCTAATTCTTTCAAAAAATAGCCAAAATCCCTCATACGTCACGATGAAGCAGTTAGTTCAATCCAAAACGGATGCTACACTTCCAAAAAGTACTTATGGGCCGAAAACGGACACCGTGAGCAAAAGTTACGCTCAATTCTTCGTACGTCGACTCTCCAAGCGTGCCAAATATGCAAGTGCTCATTCTTACAAAAAATGGCCGAAATCCCTCATAAGTCACGACGAAGTACTGAGTTCAATCCAAAACGGTCGCTACATTTCCAAAAAGTACTTATGGGCCGAAAACGGACACCGTGAGCAAAAGATACGCTCAATTCTTCGTACGTCGACTCTCCAAGCGTGCCAAATATGCAAGTGCTCATTCTTACAAAAAATGGCCGAAATCCCTCATAAGTCACGACGAAGTACTGAGTTCAATCCAAAACGGTCGCTACATTTCCAAAAAGTACTTATGGGCCGAAAACGGACACCGTGAGCAAAAGATACGCTCAATTCTTCGTACGTCGACTCTCCAAGCGTGCCAAATATGCAAGTGCTCATTCTTACAAAAAATGGCCGAAATCCCTCATAAGTCACGACGAAGTACTGAGTTCAATCCAAAACGGTCGCTACATTTCCAAAAAGTACTTATGGGCCCAAAAGGACACCGTGTGCATAAGTTACGCGCAATTCTTCCAACGCCGACAATCCAAGCGCTCCAATTATGCAAGTGCTAATTCTTTTGAAAAATGGCCAAAATCCCTCATACATCACGAAAAAGTGGCAAGTTCCATCCAAAACGGTCGCTACATTTCCAAAAAGTACTTATGGGCCGAAAACGGACACCGTGAGCAAAAGTTACCCTCAATTCTTCGTACGCCGACTCTCCTAGCGTTCCAAGTATGCAAGTGCTCATTCTTTCGAAAAATGGCCGAAATCCCTTGTACGTCATGACGATGTCCTGAGTTCAATCCAAAACGATCGCTACATTTCCAAAAAGTACTTATGGGCCCAAAACGGACACCGTGTGCATAAGTTACGCGCAATTCTTCCAACGCCGACAATCCAAGTGCTCCAAATATGCAAGTGCTCATTCTTTTGAAAAATGGCCAACGTCCCTCGTACGTCACGATGAAGTCGTGAGTTCAATCTAAAACGGTCGCTACATATCTGAAAAGTACTTATGTGCCCAAAACGGACGCAGTTTTCAATAGTTACGCTCAACTCTTCGAACGCCGACAATCCAATCGCTCCAATTATGAAAGTGCTAATTCTTTCGAAAAATGGCCAAAATCCCTCATACATCACGACGAAGTGGCGAGTTCCATCCAAAACGGTCGCTACATTTCCAAAAAGTACTTATGGGCCGAAAACGGACACCGTGAGCAAAAGTTACGCTCAATTCTTCGTACGCCGACTCTCCAAGCGTTCCAAGTATGCAAGTGCTCATTCTTTCGAAAAATGGCCGAAATCCCTTGTACGTCATGATGATGTCCTGAGTTCAATCCAAAACGATCGCTACATTTCCAAAAAGTACTTATGGGCCCAAAATGGACACCCTGTGCATAAGTTACACGTAATTCTTCGAACGCCGACAATCCAAGCGCTCCAAATTTGCAAGTGCTCATTCTTTTGAAAAATGGCCGAAGTCCCTCGTACGTCACGATGAAGTCGTGAGTTCAATCTAAAGCGGTCGCTACATATCTGAAAAGTGCTTATGTGCCCAAAACGGACGCAGTTTTCAATAGTTACGCTCAATTCTTCGAACGCCGACAATCCAAGCGCTCCAATTATGCAAGTGCTAATTCTTTCGAAAAATGGCCAAAATCCCTTGTACGTCATGAGGATGTCCTGAGTTCAATCCAAAACGATCGCTACATTTCCAAAAAGTACTTATGGGCTGAAAACGGACCCCGTAAGCAAAAGTTACGCTCAATTCTTCGAACGCCGACAATCCAAGCGCTCCAATTATGCAAGTGCTAATTCTTTCGAAAAATGGCCAAAATCCCTTGTACGTCATGAGGATGTCCTGAGTTCAATCCAAAACGATCGCTACATTTCCAAAAAGTACTTATGGGCTGAAAACGGACCCCGTAAGCAAAAGTTACGCTCAATTCTTCGAACGTCGACAATCCAAGCGCTCCAATTATGCAAGTGCTAATTCTTTCGAAAAATGGCCAAAATCCCTTGTACGTCATGAGGATGTCCTGAGTTCAATCCAAAACGATCGCTACATTTCCAAAAAGTACTTATGGGCCCAAAACAGGCACCGTGTGCATAAGTTACGCGCAATTCTTCCAACGCCGACAATCCAAGCACTCCAAATATGCAAGTGCTCATTCTTTTGAAA
>NW_019267031.1:0-26750 GCF_002742605.1 Olea europaea var. sylvestris
AAAACATATTTCTGTATTTTAAACAAATATTCTAGCCGATGCTCGCTGGATATCTCAATTGGTAGCAAAATTGGCGACGAGACTAGTCGATAAAACTGTCAGTCACTAATTGTCACAATGGCTAGGGCAACATATATTGACCGTAAGACAAACCTAGATTAAATTAAACCTTGGACTTTATGTACAGGAAAAGTAAACATAAGTACGAGAAATAAAGCAATAAATACAATAAAATGATGGGCGTTTGTCTGTCGAATTAAGGATCTAGCAGCCGGCAGAATAAATCTATCAACCAAAATCAAAATCGGTGCCCCAAATGTCTTCTTTCCCCACACCTTCAAGCTGAGCTCAAATCAAATTGCTAAGCCCTTGAATTGTCTTTTCTATATATCTCCATCCCCATATCCTCGAGTCCCTCTCCTTAATTCTCTATTTCTATCCAAGAAAACGATATAAACCTTTCTTCTTCAAGAATTTCGAAGAAAACGGTATTTTCCATGGAGTCAAATCATCAAGAAGAATCAATAAACGCGAGCGAAGAAACCGAGCAATCGGAGCAAGACAATAATGATCTAGGTGTAGGCCGGTTGTATGAGTGTGTGTTCTGCAAGAGAGGATTCAATACTGCACAGGCTTTGGGTGGCCACATGAATATCCACAGAAAAGATAGAGCAAGGAACAAACCTACTTCAACTAATTCCAATAGGCAAGAAGAAAATTACACAGTCCCAAGATTTCACCAGAAGATACTGTCCAGTTATCAACCAGTACAATATATTGCATCTCATCATGATCAAGCATCATTAAATTATAGTACATATATTCCAGCATCCACGTCTAGTACTGGACCCTTTTATCAACAGAATTCTCGTGATGATCGCGATCAACAACAAGCGACTCAATTTGGGGACGACTGGCGCATGGATTTGAGCTCAGAATTTGTGCCAGCAGTTATGGAAAATCTGGAGAAGAAACAGGTCATAAGTCAAGAAGAGGATTTAGATTTGGAGCTTCGACTCGGATAGTTTTGCTGAACATCCTTAAATTAATATTCTCGTTTTCATCGATCTCAGGTAGTTACATATGATCTTTAGTAGTTTCTATGCAAAAGTACCATTTGTTTATATAAAAATGGTTACTTGTGCTCAAGAATTTCATAATTTGTGGTGGCCAATGAAGGAAGAATATGCTGTAAAGTTGGAATTTTAAGGTTTCTTGATGGGAAGAGCTTTTTATCGTAGCTATGTTTTTATTTCAACTTGTAAATCTTTAACCCTAATTTGAATATCATAAATTAGGGTTCTATTATTTCCGTATTCTAATTGTGCCAACTTTCTACCGATCTCCGCTTTTCGTAGTTTAATTACCAGGCATTTATAGCTAGTTTTGGTGTCTAGTTTTTGTTTCTCTTGCACTGGTATCAAAATATTTTTTTTTTTACTAGATCTGGTAACTACACCATTTGTTAGCAAAATGACAAGGGAAAAATTAAATTTTTTTTTTTTTTTTTTTTTTTATATAGCTTGATAGTATTTTCAGTAACAGCAATTAGTACCACAACCAGAGCTCGTATATATTTATGAACTAGATGCCGGTATTAATTTTCTTGCTATAACAAAGATTAACAACGGTTTTTCAAAAAGGAATAGAGGAAAGTAACTAAAATCTAATAAAGGTTTTTGCGAAATGCGAAAGGATAAATTGCTTTCTTATGATCTTATTTGCACGGTACCTCATATTTCAGTTAAAGATTGCATTGAAGGGATTGTTTCATTTAAAGCATTGCCCTGGGCCTCTGGTTCCTAGTTCTGCTTGAAGTAATTATCAATCTCATTCCATGTTTTTAGCGCACACACCTCCAAGTATGTGCTGCAACGGTATTTTCCTAGCTTATTATTTACATATTTTATAAAAAATTTAATTTATAATCTCTTAAATTATAAATTAATCACCAATCAAAAATCTACTTAGACATTATGACACCCCCCCCCCCCCCCCCCCCTTTTTTTTTTGGGTCTTTCCCTTCTGGTTTGGTTGAGTATATTAGATTTCGGCCATATTATTCATATGAGGAATGATACAAGGATGTCATCTCGACTCTTAGTATATTAGAACTGAATTAGGGTGGCTCTAAGTAATCTTGTAGTTTGCTAATTTCCAACGGCTTTCGTGTTAATTTGTTCCTCTTGATGTTTAAGAAGTGCAGGAGTACTCCATATGAATTTGACAGCATATAGATGAACCATGAATCTATCAGAAAGTAATTAGAATCGAGCGGTACCACAACTAGTACTAGTTAATGTTCTTGTATTACTTTATATAGCTCATGTTTGATTTAGTTAAACATCAAATTTTTTATTTTTATTTTTATTTTTATTTTTTTATTTATAAAAATTGATTAAATATATGATTGAAAAGATTACAAAAATTATGAATCCCATATGGTTGAGAATGAGTTTGAGGGGAAACAATGAGTTTTAAAAATGAGAACCAAACAAAAACTAAAAGTGTTATAAAGACTTCAAAATGCCCCTTTCATAACTAAGTAAGATTTATGTTTATACGAATAAGTTGATGACGCTCAGATTTACTCGTGAGGCTCACATACTTTATATCATGAAGAAGTACTTCATCTAAGAATTTTATTTATTTTTTCTTTAACATACCCTTCCATGTGTGCTTGTATTTATTTATTTTTTTCCCCGAATAGGTAACAATGATAGTTAAACTCAAAACTTTTATACGTCTTAAAGTCTCATTGACTCGTTTAAAAGTGAAAAGAATTTCAGAAAGTTCAAGATCACATTAATTTGATTATAACCTTTATTTTACACCATACTCTAATTCATAATGTGAAACCATAAACAAGTGTACCTATTCACATTCATTGCAAAGAAATGGACAAGTTGAAGTATGGGACAATTGTTTTGAATTCTTCTATTCAATCTATTCTACTAAGCATATACCCAAGAATTTGAAGATATATCATGCAAAATTAAGAATCGGCGCTTGTTTGAACCCCATTCTTTTGATAAGAATGAATTTTTGAATAGTATATATGTGAAAAATGTATGGTTAAAAAATAAGAAAAGTTTTTTATTTGCATGTAATATTATTTTATTGAAGAATGTAATTGAAATGATATCAAAATATTGTTTAGAATGTATTTTTTTCAAAAAATGGGGATCAAATAAGGGTTTAGGATCAAAATAATATTTGCTTATTTTGTACCGTCCAAAGTAGTGAACTTTATTGAAGTTAGTCAAAAACAAGAAGGACAATATGTAGCAATTAGAGGAGCATAGCACCAGTGGTCTAATGGTAGAATAGTACCCTGCCACGGTACAGACCCGGGTTCGATTCCCGGCTGGTGCATCTTTTTAGGTTTTTTCCTCCTCCGTTTTAAGGTACATTCCGATCTATTGTTTACTCTTTTTCAATTTTTATTTATCAACACTGTCGATGATATTCATAAATATTATGCAAGAAATGCACCATAATTGACATGCCATGATTGACAAAATCACGTAGGCTGCATAATAATTAATACATATTACTCTAATACAATTTTATTAAACAATCGATACATTACGCTTTTGGATCTTGTTAAATGTACATTATTGTTTACATAACGAGTTATATAATACTACATGATATTCTACCATTTGTTAATTTAAAATACAATCAACTTTTTAATACAATTTTTTCTTCCACATCATATTATGTAACCTCTTATGTACAATTTGATGTACAAGTGACAAAATTCTACGCTCTTAGTCCTTGTTTGAGCAACCCCTCCCCTCTTCTTTTTATTTTTTTTTTTATTTTTAATATGTTTAAAGAACATATGGTCAAAAAATGAAAAAAGTTTAGGATTTACGTCCAAATTAATTTATTAGAAAATGTGTAGTTCAAATTGAGTTTTACGAAAAACGAAGGTCAAACAGGGTCATAAAGTTTATTATAAAATGTGGAGTTCAAATTTAAATTTTAGGAAAAATGGAGGTCAAAGGGAGCTTATTCTCAAATCAAAAGATGGAGCATTCTTCAACAATTATATCTAATACGGCATTTTGAAATTTTTATCTAGAAAAGGGGCACTTTAGTGCCAGCATTTCAGATTATGCACTTAATATGTACCATTACACAGATTTTCGTCTGTTCCAAAAGACAATACGGAATCTATAAACACGTGCGCACACATATACAAACACACGAGCATGAAGCATCAGAGAGGTTCTGGACCTTTAGCACTGAAATGTTTCAACGACTCTACCAAAGCTATTACCACAAAAAACACTAATAACAGATTCAGTAGAAACTGCTGCTTGGAACAAATCCATCCATTCTTAAGCTTCACCAAATTACAGCTGCAGTGCAGATACTTCTTTTTCCTTCTTCCATTTTCTTTTACTTGCTGCAGAATAACAAAAGTCGGTAAAGCCTTGTCAACTGGCATCATATTGGTCAAAGATTTATTAAAAATGTCACAATTTCTGTCCATCCAAGTGTATATTGCATCAAAACATCTTTACAAGCACATGAAAGCTATGCCATGCAATGACATTGGCCGAGTAGTAGAGTAGGCAGTGCATCCTCTACACAAGTTCACGGATTCTCAAATTTATGCAAACACGTACCTAATAAGGTAGTATACGACAATGAAAATGACAACAAAAGATGCCACGAGTGTAAACATCCTGCGGCTTGATTTGGTTTCGAACACCTGAGGCAAGTGCAAAGTCATTTGTAGAAAAGCAAAATATCCAAGCAAAAGAGAGAGTAGCATAATGGAGTAGAGGTCATAAATACCATCTTAAATTTATCCATGGTCCCGGATAGAACTCCTCTTGAACTATCCATGTCATTGCCCTACGTGCAAAAAGTTAGGAGAGCAAGTGTTTAACCACAAGACTAATAATACACATTCGGCGTGTGGGATATATTACAATAATATACACACCATTCGGTCCAGCATTCGGTTATGGGTCTCAACCTCCTCATGTATATCACCTGACAGCTGCCGATCCAAAATAATAGTTAATACCTTTTTCAAAGAATTATACCTAATCCATACATGATATGTGAAATCAAAGAATGCACCTTTTTCATTTATAACAGTTCAAACTTATTTCAAGACGTAAGCGTGGTATACAAACTAACAGTTTTTTTTTTAGTCATAACCTAAGTGCATATAATTTAAATTACACTATACTTCTGTCAAATCCTACAGAGCTATAAATTTGAAAATATATACCCATCAAAATGCATTCTTGGGATGTTACAAGAGGACACACATAAGCCCATCAAACAAATGAACTTCCACACATTACAGCAAAGCTGTCATTCACTCTCATCCAAGTTGAGTAAATTTGCTTATATTTGAGGGTAAATACAGATATTTGGAAGAGACTTTAGTAGGCATTCTCCATCAACCTATGAAAAAACCCAACTCATCTTCTGTTTTTTAAACTTTCCTCATGAACAAATACTTGTATAATCTGACACGAAACCTCAACCACCAGTTACGGGAATCCATTCAACTTTCTCTCTTTATCCTCCAACAAAACTGAAAAATGACATATAAAAAACTATATACGTGTTAATCTCAAAAAAAAAAAAAAAATAAAAAAAAAAAAAAAAAAAAAAAAAAAAAAAAAAAAAAAAAAAAATTATTGAAGGAAAGAAAAATGTAACAACCAGACAAATAAAGCCAGGATCCAACTATAAACTCTGGCAAATTCAAACTTACTCTTTTCAGCATATTCACTCGATCTTGCAATCCATCAACGTCCCTATCATTCTCTTGCTCATCGATTTCATGAGAGGAATAAGAAGATGAAGCCCTTATACCACCTTCCTCTATACCGTCAAACAGAGCAACTCTAGCATTGCGGTCCCTGAATTCAAGATCATTGTGAGCAGTACAACAGGTAGAGACCAAGAGACAGTAATGCATAAACGAATTCGATAAGGGCGACTATGATAAGGTTCAACTTTAGATTTTCAAAATCTGATAGAAGGTACTGTTAATTTCTTCCCCATTTGAAATAAGTGAAAAATTCAGTCTTCTATGGTAGTCTTTTTCCAATTACTATCGTGTGCTTTAGGTAAAACAGTCACTATGTAGTTCTCCTCTCTAAGATGGGATGTATATATCTAAAGATGGGCTCAGATAAGGGTGAAATTTTTAATTTACAACCAAGAGCTGATAGCTTTTCAAGTCCTGATTTCATTCACTAGCTCAATTCTCCAGCATTCAACGTTTCTGGGAAAGCAGAATTCATGGGGCAAGCAAGCAAGCACAATGAACACAATTAATCAACGTACAGCCAATATTTCTCCAAACTCAATTCATAAATTATTGAAACTTCTAATTTTGTACAATAAATAAATTAAAGGTTGGGGTCTAAATTCGCACAGAACCAAAAAAAAAAAAAGGGAGAAAAGACCTTCTAGAATTCATGGCTATGACGATCGGGATATCTGAAGAATGTTCAGGGATGATAGAGAATCTTGCGGCGACTCACTTGTCGTAATTCTGCATATTAAAAATTAAAAAATAAATAAATTAGAATCCACGTTAATAAATAAAAGAACTGCTCGAATCTAAATCAAAATTCTCAATTTCTAGGGTTTGACAATCAATCAAAAATTTAAACTTAGACTGCGATTATTGTGAGAGAGATAAAGGGAATTGCTGCAACTCTGATAGAAAATTTTCAGATCTGAACAAATTGAGAAAGATCATTACACGTGCCGACAGAGGGAAGCAGCAGAACTGCAACTCAATTGAACGGTCAAGAGACTCTATAGAGACGAAGTCTGGATGTTTATGGGGTTAATTATATGAATGGTTAGTGAACTTTGCCCTATGTTACTATTTAGTCACTGAATTTAAAAATGTAATTCAATGATCACTGAACTTCGTCAAGTGTTATTACTTCATAACCGAACTTTAAAATGTATCTCAACGATTACCAGAATTTTATACCGTGTTACCCATCCGTCACTCAAATGAAAAAAAATCATTAAGTCCAACAAACGGCGTCAACTCGAGTGACGAATGGGTAACACGGTGCAAAGTTCGGTGACCATTAAGATACATTTTAAAATTTGGTTATGAAGTAATAAAACTTGACGAAATTCAGTGACCATTGAGTTACATTTTTAAGTTCAGTGACTAAGTAGTAACATAATTGAAAAATCAAATCGACCTTAGTTACATTGACACTATTCAAACATTTTTGTACTTTTATTTAATTTTTCTTTGTCAATTTCTTTTAGTGGTCTAACTGTTTCTCTTTTAATCTATTTATGCGGAATTTGAGATATGGCAAACTAATACCAGTTGATCTAAAAATCAAACGTACTTTTCCACTATGATGGATAAATATTAGCAACAATTCTATTTTTATTTAATTTATAAGTTTCTGATTTTCTGTTTTCTCTTTTTTCCCTTCATTTTCTTTGATTTCTTCTTTCGTAAAGGTTGATTTGAGAAGTTTAGCCCTTGTTTGATCCTCATTTTGAGGTATAAAATGAATTTTTGAATAATATATTGATGAAAAATGTATAGTTAAAAAATAAGAAAAAATTTTGAATTTACGTATAATATTATTTTATTGAAAAATATGTAGTTGAATAATGTCAAATCACTGTTTAAGAATATATATATATATATTTTTTTTTTGGGAAAGAACGGGACTCAAGCAAGGGCTTCATATTTCAATTTAAAAATTTATCTTAATGGTCACTGAAATCCGTCAAATAGAAAAATCCGTTAAGCCCAATAAACGGCGTCAACTTGAGTGACGAATGGGTAATACCATTGAAGTTCGGAGACCATTGAGATATATTTTAAAGTTCGGTTATGAAGTAGTAATACTTGACGAAATTCAGTGATCATTGAGTTACATTTTTAAGTTCAGTGACTAAGTAATAACATAAGGCAAAGTTCAGTGACCATTCATATAATTAACCCATGTTTATAATGGAAACTTTGAATATTTAGTCCTTCACTTTAACGCCTAAGTGCAAAATCATACCCTAGTATTTTAATATTGACAACAACCTTTCGCTATCATGCAAAGTATGTATTGTCACGAGGATAAAATGAATAAAACTTGCATAATTTTAAGAAACAAATTAAAAGATGAAAGAAAAAAATAGGTCATATTTTGCAGACACTCCACTCTCCGACCTCGCCCAGAGCATTGGTGTTGGAAAACAGTATACACTTGTGCTTTTAATACATGATCTGCACTTGAAATGTATATTTGATATACTTATGCAACTATATTGACAAATTGAAAAACAATTATTACTAAATGAGACAACTAACATTTATTACTGTTCATGTAAAAAATGTATACATCATCTAAGAAAGGACACCAAAGACTTGTTTGACAAAGTTTTTTTATTATAAAACTTTTAACAGATTTTGATTAAAAGTTAATAAAATTAATGAATTCCATGAGTTTGCGATTAAAATTGAAATTTGATCAGTTAAAAATTTAAAAAAGGTTTAGCAAAATTTTATACACAAGCACTAAATTTTGTTATCAAAACGATGCTGATGATCATACTAAAACAAAGTTGAATATTTAGTAATGAGTTTAGAAAAAAGAAAGTTGAGTGACTAGAATGAAACTTTGCTCCAAATTGGATGACCTCCAGTCTTAAGCAAGTTAAGTAAAGAGCAACATGCACTTTCCATCACGAGGGGGGAGGGGGATAATTTCATGTCAAGGTTATGTCAAATGTCAACCATCTTCTACGAAAATACGCTTATTATGCCCTAGCTTTCTAGAAATTGGGAGAGCTAGAGTTTTACGTTTGTTAATTGAATTCTAGTTCCGATTCCATTTCTACTCCTAATGGGCAGTGCTAATTCCGGATGTTCGTTCCAAATTTCGACAGACATCGAGAAATTTCTTTGCGACTATTTGTTGGATCAAAACCAACCAATTTCGGAGCGATTCAGAGTCCTCTTCTCTCTTCGCAACCTTTGTGGGCCTGACCCTTGCAATGCCCTCGTTTAAGTTACCATGTTTTTGCTAGTCTGTTAATTGATTTGTTGTGTTTCCATCGACATTTGTTATGTATATATATGTTTTGTTAATTTGGAATATATGTGTATTGTAATTTGGAGTAATTTAATTTGATTTACTTTCGGAAGATAGATGCATGGAGAAACTCAATTTTTTGTGCACTCTCTGTGACATTTTTTGTAGCTAAGGGATTCACTCAACAAGCTGGTTTAGACTATGAGGAAACATTTTTCTCCTGTTTCTAAGCTAGTGACCGTCAAAACTCTACTAGCTGTTGCTGCTCAAATGCAATGGCATGTTCATCAGATAGATATCAACAATGCCTTTCTCCATGATTAAACAGACCTCGAGGCAATGGAATACTAAATTAACTTCATACATACTCTCACAAAACTTCAGGCAATCAAAGTCAGATTATTCCCTATTCAGCAAATAAGATGGTTGCTTATTCATCGTGCTTCTCATCTATGTAGATGATATCATCATAGGTGGAAATGACTTGGGATATATTGAAAATTTTAAAAAGGAATTGAATGGACAATTCAAACTAAAGGATTTAGGGGCTCTAAGATATTTCTTAGGCTAGCAAGAACTTCAAAAGGGATATCGATAAATCAAAGAAAATATGCATCGGAGATATCGGAAGATGCAGGTTATCTAAGAGCGAAACTAGCAAATAGCTCTCTACCACACAACCTGAAGTTGAGCAAAAACGAGGGGGAAATGATTGCAGATGTAAGTATGTACTGGAGGCTAGTGGAAAGAATCCTATACTTGACAATAACGAGACCAGATATGTCATATGCAGCACAGGTCATGAGTCAATTCCTTCAGTCACAAAGATAACCTCATTTAGAAGCAGCTCATCATGCGTTAAGATATTTGAAGGGTACATCTGGACAAAGCCTATTCTTTGAAAGCAAGACTGATCTTCATCTTAAGGGCTTTTGTGATGCAGACTGGGCTACATGTTCTGATACAAGAAGGTCCATCATTGGTTATTGCATATTTTTTATAATTCATTAGAATCGTGGAAGTCAAAGAAACAACATACAGTTTCAAGATCATCAGCTGAAGTAAAGATGTTGCATATGATTTCACAATGCCAACTAGCAGATTTGTTGACGAAGCCGTTAGGGGGAGCCAGATTCAAAGCATTAATAAACAAGATAGGATTATTGAACATACATTTCCTATCTTGATGAGGAGTATTGAGCCACATCAGCATGGGGATATTTATGTCACAGTACATTCCATTATGTTGTAGTGTTAGCTATAGTTTTGTTGTATGGGTAATTATAATACTACCAAAAATTTATTTTCTACACCACATTATAATAACACCACAATTAAAATCTATTTTGAATAATTGTACCACAACAACTTTACAATTTTACTCTTAATCCAACAAAAAATGAATTAACAAAAATAATGTTGTGGTGTACCCATCAAAATCCATACCCTAAATCCATACCCTAAAAATCTATACATATACATATACAAACATGTATACACACAGGCACTTACTTTGGATTAGGGAATGATATGAATATGCTATTATATTTTTCCTACCATAAATCAATAAATTTCCTCCATTTCATATCTTCGATACCATCAGAAGAGGTTGTTAACTTGGTTAATTGCATTGCAAGCTGTTGTAGTTGCGCCTGTTTGTATGGCCGTATTCATGGATACATCAATAAGGAAGAAATATACAACAAGCATCGGATCTCGGACCGTATATTCTTTGGAAACTACAAACTCAATTGTCCCCCTACATAGCTTTGGTCTTTCATCAGTATCTCTACACCTGCATCTGGATGAATTAATTCGATCAATTTCATCATTGAAATATAATTTTTTTTAATTGTTATTCTTCCATGGAATCAATTTAATTTCTATGAGAGAGATTATATATATATAATGACTTGTTTTATTAGTCATAAGTAGATATTTAAACCAGCTATTAATATAATGAATTCCTCCTTTTGCTCATCTTTATGGGATTAATTAAATTTGTTTTGTTTGCTTTACATTTTGGTGAAGAATTATTTACAGCTTGAAACTGTATCTTGGTGCTCGTACTTGAAGTTTGTAACTGGAAAGCAAACCTTGGAATATTATTCGAGTTTGTTGTTTCTTTAAATTTATCATTCTAGTTCAGAGTGTTCAAAACATGTACAGAAATCATATTTTAGCTTATTTTGTACCAAAGATAAAGCATTGCATTATTGAGGTTTGAACCCTCCAACTAATTAATATGTATATTGTTGGAATTGGTTCAAATAAATAACTGAAAATTGGAAAATAAAAAAGTGTGTAAAAGTGAAAAATGAAAATGTGTGACTTCGTGTCAACTTCAACCAAATATTCATATTTGATCCGATGGTCAAATTACAAAAGTAAATAGACCAACTTATTCTACTCGTCGAGGAGATCGTTGTGGTATGTTTGGAATCTCGAAACCAATTCCGGATAAATGAGAAATTATAAAGTGTTGCAACCCTTCGAAAGGATGTAGATTTTGGGCAAGTGTTGTAACTTTTTGAAATGATGCTTGTTTTGGCTTATACTACTTCATTTGCATCATTTCTACATCTATAAATAGGACCCTATAGGTGTGATTTTGGGTATAGCAATTGCTTTGAGCACTCATTCTCCTCTTACAATTATCTCCTTTCCATTTCTATAGCATTTCCTTTGTAGAGGGAAAATTTTATCAAAAGTTTGCCGGCTTCTCGTGGTTTGAAGTACTGCTACCACAAGTTGTGAATCCATTGTATCTTGGAAAATAAATGTCATTCACCGTGAGCACCGTAGCGGGGTAATTTGTCTTAAAGAAAGAGATAATGTCGCGCCTTGGATTATTCTCTATTTTCTACTCCTTCTTAATTCTTGTTTTACGTAATCGTTTACCACATTATATATACCGAAACTCTGTCCAAATTTCCATATAAATTGTATTTTGATCACGCTCCTACGAGTTAAAACTAGTCGAACAAATATATCAAAAATCAACCCTTACATAGCCCGTTTCTCTAAGTCGTCTCCAACAAACTTAAGACAAATTTTCTTGTGTCTTTTTGGTTGGTCGTGGACAAATCATTACTTTTCTTGAATAGTGCTTTGTGTAATATTCTTCCACCGATATTATTATCATTTTGTTGAACTTCTATTTGTGTAACATAAATGACTACCATCGGGACTTCGTCAAATCAAAATGGTTTCAATAATGTGGTACTCCCATGGTCATACCGTTGCATAATACTACTATCTCAAATGGGAAAAATTCGAAAAAAATTGCAGGAGTGGACTTCAAGAGTTGGCAACAAAAGATGTTATTTTATCTCACCACTCTTAATTTAGCTTAAGTTGCTAAAGGAAACTGCACTGACTGTAAAGAATGGGAAAATAACCGTGAGTCGATTATTGCTTTGGATGCATGGAAACACTCGGACTTCCTATGCAAGAACTATATCCTAAACGGATTGAATAATACACTATATAGGGTGTATAGTTCAAAGGAATCAGTCAAGAAACTATGGGATTCTTTGGTGACAAAGTACAATACCAAGGATGCCGGAACAAAAAAGTTCATTGTCGGCAAATTTTTGGACTACAAGATGGTGGATTCCAAAATTGTGATTAGCAAAGTGCAAGAAATTCAAGTCTTGTTGCACGACATCCATGTCGAGAAAATGGAATTGAGTGAATTATTCCAAGTGGCCGCCATTATTGAGAAACTCTCTCCTATGTGGAGAGATTTCAAAAATTACCTCAAGCACAAACGCAAGAAAATGAATTTGGAAGAATTGATTGTGCGCTTGAGGATTGAAGAGGACAACCGAGAAATCTAACGAAGGCCGGTTGATCAAGATGGTGCAAACTTTGTTGAAATGGAACCAAAGACAACAAACAAGAAACAAAAGGCTACTAATTATGCACTGTGAAGAAGCAATTCCAAGAAGGCTAAGAAGTTCAAAGGGAATTTATACAACTGTAGTAAGGCTGGACATCGTTCAAGTGAATGTCGAAAGTCAAAGAAGAATGCTCAAGCCCACATGGTTGCAAATGACACTCTATCCAACGGACTACAAGAAATGAGTTTATCTGCAGTAGTGTTTGAATGCAACATGATTGGAAATATTAGAGAATGGTGAATTGACACTGGCATTACCCGCCATGTGTGTGCGGACAAGGCAATGTTCTCCAACTATCAAGAACTGAATGAGGAACAACTATATATGGGAAACTTTGCAAGTTCTAAAGTTGAAGGACAAGGTAGAGTCACTTTGAAGATGACATCCGGGAAGGAAATAGTCTTCAACAATGTCCTACATGTGCCGGAAATACGAAAGAATTTAGTGTCCAAATCGCTACTTTGCAAGAATGGTTTTAAACTTGTATTTCTATCCGATAAATTTGTATTGTCTAAGAATGAGATATATGTAAGGAAATGATACATGTGTGATGGAATGTTCTTACAATTGTACCGAAACAAGTCGTTATGAATAAAACTATAAATTCTTTTTACTTGCTTGAGCTTTCATGTTTGTGGCATAATCGATTAGGACATGTGAATTACAAATCATTGCGCAAACTAATGAATCAAAGTTTAATTCCGGTGCATAAAATCAATTCTAATTATAAATGTGAAATATGTGTTGAAGTAAAATTGGCTAAAACACCGTTCCATTCAATACAAAGGAACATAACACCTCTTGAATTGATCCACAACGATGTATGCGATCTAAAATTTGTATAAACTCGAGGTGGTAAGAAATATTTTGTGACATTTATTGATGATTGTACAAAGTTTTGCTATATCTTTTTTTTGAGAAGTAAAGACGAAGTCTTAGATGCATTCAAAACCTATAAGGCTAAAGTTGAAACACAACTTGAAAAACGAATAAAGAATATCTATAGTGACAAAGGAGGTGAATATGGGGCACCATTTAAAGACTTTTGCTCCGAACATGGAATTATTCATCAAACAATGGCACTTTACTCTCATCAATCAAATAGCGTTGCAGAACGTAAAAATCGAACACTTGAAGAAATGATGAATGCCATGTTAAGAAGTTCTAGTTTACCTTAGAACATTTGGGGGAGGAGGGGGGGGGGCTATTTTAACGAAAAATAATTTTCTTAATAAAATACCTCTTACAAAAATAGAAGAGACACCATATGAGCTATAAAAAGGTCATCCTCCATCCTACCAATACTAGAAAGTGTGGGGGTGTTTGGATAAGGTTGAGGTACATAAGCCTAAACAAGTGAAAATTGGTCCTAAAATGATAGATTGCATATTTATTGAATACGCCAATAATAGTAGTGTATATCGATTTCTTGTACACAAATTCAAAATATAAGACGTACACAAAGGGACCATAATCGAAAAAAGGAATGCGACATTCTTTGAAAATATTTTTCCTTACAAAGACAAAAAAATATGAGTTCTAACAAAAGAATATATGAAACTATCAATGAAACTTCAAATAAGGAAAAACCAAGGCGTAGTAAAAGGGCTAAGACTTCCATGACGTTTGACCCGGATTTTCTAACATATATGGTAGATGATGATCCAAAGACTTTCGATGAAGCAATATCTATACCGGAAGCACCGCATTGGAAAGAAGCCATCAATAGTGAGATAGATTCTATAATGTAAAACCATACGTAGAAGTTGGTTGATTTACCTTCAGGTAACAAACCTTTAGAATGCAAATGGATATTCAAAAAGAAATTGAAACCTGATGGATCCATTAATAAATATATGGCCAGATTAGTTGCTAAAGGATATAGGTAAAAAGAAGGACTTGACTTCTTTGATATCTACTTACCCGTAATTAGAATCACGTTGATAAAGTTGTTAATTGCAATTAAAACAATACATAATCTTGAAATTCATCAAATAGATGTAAAAACGACATTCTTAAATAGTGAGTTAGAAGGAAAGATTTACATGCAGCAACCTGAAGAGTTCGTTTCTACTAACCAAAAACACAAAGTGTGTGAACTTGTTAAGTCCTTGTATGGATTAAAATAGGCTCCTAAATAATGGCACCAAAAGTTTGACAAAATAATATTGTCAAATGGATTCAAGATCAACGAATATGACAAATGTGTATATATTAAACATACACTGAATGCCTATGTAATTGTATGTCTATACGTGGACGATATGTTAATAATGGGCAATAGTCACGAAATGTTGCTTAACACCAAAATGATGCTAACAAAGCATTTCAATATGAAAGATATGGGTATCACAGATATAATCGTAGGGATTAAAATCTCTAGAACGCATGATGAAATTGTACTTGCATAATCTCACTATATAGAAAAAGTACTTAAGAAGTTTGATGTGTTTGAGAAAAGTCTCGCGAGAACTCTTCTTGATCCGAGTATGCATTTAGTCAAGAATACGGGCGAAAGTATATCAAAACTAAGGTATTCACAAATAATTGGCAGTCTTATGTCTATTACAAACTGCACTCGACCCGATATTGCTTTTGCGATAAATAAACTTAGCAGATTTACAAGTAATCCAAACAATAATCATTAGAAGGCTTTGATGAGGGTTTTAAGGTACTTGAAGTATATCTTAACCTATGGACTACACTTCACAAAATATCCTGCAGTACTAGAAGGATATTGTGATGCAAATTGGATATCTAACATGAAGGATTTCAAGTCCTCTAGTGGTTATATACTCAACATTAATAGAGCTGTTGTATCATAGAAATCAACAAAGCAAGCGTGCATAGCTCGATCAATGATGGAAGCTGAGTTTATTGCTTTGGACAAAACTGAAGAAAAAGCAAAATGGCTTCGAAATTTCTTAGAAAATGTTCCATATTGGCGCAAGTCGGTACCTGCAATAAATATATATTGTGATAGTCAATCGACAATCGGAAGGGCTCGAAGCAGCATGTATAATGGTAAGTCTAGACATATTCGTCGTAGACACAACATCATTAAGCAACTGATCTCAAATGGCGTTATCTCCATAGATTATGTGAAATCAAAAGCGAATATTGCAGATCCACTTACAAAAAGTTTACCCAGAGATCAAGTACGTTACCTATAGAGAAGAATGGGATTAAAGCCTATTACGTAAGAGTTTTTGCAATTGTAACCCTACCTTGTTGACTGGAGATCACAAGATCTTGGTTCAAATGGATAACTAAGTTGTGAAAATTTCATGAAGCACTTGGGAAATTAGAATTCTTAACTCATTCTTAAGATACTAAAGTGCTTTCTACAAAGTGGATAGAAGTTAAGATTATCTTTTAATGATTCCTATATCTTGATTAAGTCAAGTGGAATAGGGCTGAATACTCTTAATAGGAGGTCACCTATGTAAGTGTGAAGTGGGGCCATTTCGATGAGAATTGTTTAAAACTTGAATTCTCTAAACACTTATGAAATCAAGAAGGGTTCATGGCCAAAATGAACCAAGTCATGAAAACTAAGTTCAGAATAGGGAAGATATCTGTGTGAATACTATTGTCTTAGCTTACACCAAAGCCTGAGTGGTTCAAACCTATGGTTCACCAATTAGCCGAGTAAGTTCAATATTATTTTACTAAGGGAGGTTCAAGGCCAGAAGCCACCATCCCTGATGCAGTAATTTCCGCTCTCTCAATTGTATCATATCATCGCATTTACATGTGTATCCAAATTTTCATTCATACGGGGGATTGTTGGAATTGGTTCAAATAAATAACTGAAAATTGGAAAATGAAAAGGTTTGACTTCGTGTCAACTTCAACCAAATATTCAAACTTGATCCGATGGTCAAATTATAAAAGTAAATAGACCAACTTATTCTACTCGTCGAGTAGGTCATTGTAATATATTTGAAATCTCGAAATCAATTCCGGATGAATGAGAAATTACGATCCAAAGTTGAAAGAAATGAAGTGTTGCAACCTTTCAAAAGGATGTAGATTTTGGCCAAATATTGCAACTTTTCAAAAAGATGCATGTTTGACTCACACTACTTCATTTGCACCCCTTCTACATCTATAAATAAGACCCTATGGATATGATTTTGGGTACACCAATTACATTGAGCACTCATTCTCCTCTTACAATTATCTCCTTTTTATTTCTATAGCATTTTCATGCATTTTCTTTATAGAGGAAAAATTCTGTCAAAAGTTCGTCGATTTCTTGTGGTTTAAAGTATTGCTACCACAAGTTGTGAATCCATTGTATTGTTAGAGACAAGTGTCATTCACCGTAAGTACCGTAGCAGAGCAATTTGTCTTAAGGAAAGAGTGGATTATTCTCTAATTTCTACTCCTTCTGAATTCTTGTTTTGTGTAATCGTTTACCACATTATATATACCGAAACTTTATCCAAATTTCCATATAAATTGTGTTTTGATCACGCACCTGCAGGTTAAAACTGGTCGAACAAATATATCAAAAATCAACATTCACATAGCCCGTTTCTCTAAGTCTTCTCCAACATATATTAGGAACTGAACATCAAAAGAAACGTATTTTATATGTTCTGTGCTCTTATCGTTTTTTTCGCCATGGTGTGTTTTGTTTTAAAAGCTCATGATTGTTTTTATAATCACTATCATCTTCTGAGGAGAAAAATAATGTTGCGGACAATCTATATTGAAGGTATAACTAACTCTCAAAATTTAGACTTAAATTATAAAATGGTTCGAGGGTAATATTGTATGTTTAGTAAAAATATTGGTGCATAAATTATATTTTCATATTTAATTTTTTTCATTGAAAAATCAAACAGATGTTGGACTTATCGAATCAAGAAATGTGGAGAGAAGAAAATGCAAGATTTTGACTGTTTATCGGGACTAAAATCTCATCTTTTGCATTTTTTTTTTCCCTTTCTATGTTTCTTGGTTTCGTAAGTCGAAATTTTGTCCCATTTTTGAACGCAAAAGATTGGTTGTTCTATTTTTACTTCAAATCTTAAGACACTAATGTTCGAGCTCCCTTAAATGACTAAAGAGTCTCTCTTTAACCAATTAGTCAAAACCTACATTTTGAATCAATTTCCAACATTGTAAGCACTAAAATTATGTGCGGGTTTCAACCATGTTTAATATATTTGATATGTTGTCCTTACTATGTAGAATTTCAAAAAAGAAAAAATGTATTAGTTGTCGTGCTCAGTTATATCTAATCCGACCTACCAGTGTTATGAAAGTGAACACAGGCTCGGGATTAGAATATCTAATTGACTCAATTGGTTAGGATAATTTTTCAAAGAATTAGTAGGTTTACCTAATATAAATACTCTTTTCTGATTATTTTATAAGAAATTGTACTAAAAAAGATAGACCAAATGTCTCCTTGATTGGGTGCACCTAACCAATTGATTATCAAACCTTATCAACTTCATTAAGCAAACGCCACTCTTGTCCAAATCATGCAATTAATGTTTATTTAAACATATTATTAGTTGAAGGGTCCCTTAAACTTAGTTGAAGTGAGCCGGGTCCTGCCGAATTGTAAGCCCAGATTGAAAATTTTATCCAATTAGATTCTGGGTTGGCTGGCCCAATAGACAGTTCTGTACGCCAAACATGGGATGGGGCTTGGAAGAAAAATTGTCTTGATTTCTATAGCAAACCATCAAAATTTCTACTATTGTGATATACTGCGAAATTATCTATCAATTTTGAGATTGCATTGCGACCTAAACCAGATCAATAAGTAGAAATATTGAGGGCGAAGTCTAGTTAAAGAGCTTGACATTAAGTCAACAAAATTGTTAAAGGACGAGGTTCACACCATATGATCCGAGCTAAGATAATCACTCTCTCACACCATGCAATACATTCTTCAGTGTGATAGTCAAGAAAATCTAGACGAACATCATAGTCAATACTCAATAGAAAGGGTTAAGAAAAGAATTCGAATAGAAAAGTAGTGAAAAAGACCATAATGACGACTTAATTAGTTAGACTGAAGACCGATATTATGTGGGAGTTCGACCTGGATAGCTTGACATTTTCAAAGCTTTTCTTACATGGAAGGAAAATGCTGACTACCTTAAATGTTACAATCTCTAAGAAGTGTGTCAATTGGGCAAACTAGCCCAAAAAATTCTCTAAATACCAACTTAAAAAATTCTGCAAGTGCTTGTGTGAAAGTAAATTTTTTGATGATTTTGTAGTTAAAAAGTGGAGAAAAATTATAAAGAAAAGTGAAAATTACTTTTTTGAGAAAATATCAGATTGAAAATGAGTGTAGAGGAACATTGATTTTCAAATACCCACTGTCCAATAAGGGCTAAATACCAAGTAGCCATTCACTTTCAGTTATTATAAATTTATCAGATGATAACACAATTGGACGATATTAACAAGAACCTAATAATCATTTCCACATTGCAATCAAGAGTAGACCTCTGAAAAGTAACATGATGCTAGAGAATCAACTTCTTAGGTGAACAAAGGGGAACTAAAACAGAATAAATTAGGTTTAAGATCTTAATTACGTCATAATTAATGCTAGGTCTTCCAGAAAGCAAACTTGTGCCAAAACATATTAATAATACAAAGTCTATTATATATATATTTTCTACTTATGATTAATTATCTCCAAATACACATAATCTGAGAAATCAATCATAGGGTGTAATACAGGCTTCTGATAGTAAGAACATTTCTAGGGTTTCCAGCTCTCACCAGTAGCAGCAGAAATGCAAATACAAAAATTTATTGAATAATCTGAAGCCCTAATTCCTCAAGAGTGCTGAACATATCTGAAGGTTACTGACTGAAGATCATCTCCATCATCTTGAAAGGGCCATTCTGTTTCGTTCGATTGCATTTCAAGTGAATCCATGCTACCAAATGAGGTATTTTCCTCAACGAGGGCTGAATTTTCATAATTCCCAACACGGTTCAGATCGTTCACGGTACAGTTTTCGTAACAGGATGCCATCTCTCTGATATTAGTACTGCTCGAGTTTACGTCTAATTGTGGCACCAGTCCTTGATTTTGAGAGGACTGGAACCAACTTTTAACATCTCGAGAAAAGGAATTGGTTCCGCAGTAGAATTTTTCATTAGGGTTACCATTTTTGGAGCTATTTAGGATGGATTGAGCTGCTTGTCCCCTGAGGGAAGCTAGTTGTGCTTGAAGATCGACAACCTGCAAAAAACAAGCAATTTTTTTTTCCTTTTTAAAAAGACACTAATATTAAGGACCAATAACAACAACTAGGGCTTGAGAAATCTTTTCTTATCCTCCCTATGTTGTCCTGTTTTCTTCTAATTTTTCCTATGAATAAACGAGATATATGGTCAAAGCCAAATCCCCACACAAGCACAGGATTCTTTATTAAAAGAAATAAGAATTAGGGTTGAAACAATTTAAGTTCATGAATAGAGGAAAAAACCTGCTGTTGGAGGGCAAAAATATGTGAAACGCAACCATAAATCGGATCTTGAACCCTAGCCTGAGCTTCATACGAGATCGTGACTGCAGCCTCACACCGATCACTCATAGGAAGGTGAGCAAGCAGTTTCGACACGTTACTGGCCCCAAAAACCTTGTGGATTGCTGCAAAATGAGCTGCACCTTGTTCATGGCTGAAATAAGGGGCAAAAACACATCCCCTCACACATTTTCTTCTCAAGAATTTGCAGGCACCACAAGGGGAACCAGAGCCTTTCATTGTTGATTAATTTACTGATCTTATTGAATTTTCAGAGACAATCTGTTCTTGATTGTTTAGTGCAAGTACTAATTACTCGCCGTGTATATAAACAGAAGAGGGGGAGGAAGGTGGATCATATTTAAATCTATATTTAATTATGTGAGGTTCCCTTGTTGGGCTACATATTTCATTATTTTTCATAAAAACTGTCTGTCCTAAATTTTGTTCTCTGATTAAGATTCCATTTAGTATTCTTAAAGGACAAAAGAGCCAATAAAAACCAAACCCTTTCTATTTGCTCTATGATTGAATTTTACTTTATTCATCTTTCCATTGTCAGAAATTTTACCAGATGGATTTCCTTTGTCAGATCGTTAGGGCTGACTTTCTGGGGATTTCTACCAGAAGATAAAATAATTTTGAAGCTCATTTTTCACATAGCTGTGTGTTTCGGTTCTGGTAATTTGGCCATATGGCTTGAGGGCTTTTCGTGTATAGACACGATTTTCATTCTTTGTCTTGATCCTAAACAAATTAAGAACACATGCAGTACATAATTTGCATTGATTGCCATCTGAATAAGACTTGAATAATACAAAAAAATCAATCAAAAAATGAACATTTGACTCATTCTATGTTTTGAGTGATGTGTTCCATCTTAAAGTATTAATCTTATTAAAAATCATTTTTCGAGCTTTTATACGATGTTTATTATTCTTATTTGTATTCGATACGGTATTTATTCCTTAATATGCCTTACAAGATAGTAGCTCGTATGAGTAGATCAATCTTAAAATTAGTTTGATCATTTGAGTCTTAATTGAATCGACTTGCTCATTTGAACTTCTTAAGCTATATATGACACCATATTATGATTTCAAATTTTATCTTATAAAGTCAATTTTGTGAAGAGAAGTAGCTTAAATCTTATACGTTGTTTATTATCCTTATCTTTATTTGATGTGGAATTAAACATGAACCAATATCATTTGATTCTATTAGAATTTTCTCCTTTTGTTAGAATCTTGATTTGACTCATTGTGTTTTTTCATAGCTAAGCGTTCAGCAGTAAAAATTTTCTTTACCATTTAAGAAACCTGATATTTACTATTTATGATGAGCTTTTGTGTTGCATTTATTTAACTATTATTAAATGGTACCTGTAATGTAAAAATTTACTATTTTTAAATTTTCATCGTTCAAGTATTCTTTCTTGGCAAATGAAGTGCAAAGACTTCCTCTACTCGAATTAACCGACCGATAAGAAGTTAATGGGCAGTTGTATATATATGTTGCCCAACATCTACTCGATCAAGTCTAATTGAAAAGAACTCTGAGCATATTCATTTTATTTTTATTCTCCAATATTGTTATTCTTATCCATTAACATAAATGCAGAAAAGAGGCAAATCAATCCCCACTTGTTGCACATTTACATAGGCTATTAGCATATATGGTTATAGGTTTCTCCTCACTTTTCATCTGAGTTTTATCATTTCGATGTCTTTTAAATAGACACAAACATCAATGCATACAATGATTCATGAATTATTCAGTAATAAGACAAGTTTTTAAACTAATTTACTTGCAAGAAAGTATATTTTGATAAGTGATTTTATGAAAAGTGGATTTTTTGGAAAAAATATGGTTAAAAGATAAGAAAACGTTGTAAACAACGTGAAAAAGTACTCTTTTTGAAGAATATATAATTGAAAATAAATAAATATAAAGATTTTACTATATAACTCATTCAAGAACGAGTCTCTAATGGCGAGAACAATATCATGAATCTCTTATGTTTAATGATCTTGCGATCCTTTTATGTTCAATTTTATGAAATTAAGTTTTGTCCTTCAATTTAGATGAGGGCTTTGAAATTTTGAACTGAACCATACTTGCATGAGAGTCTTGTAGTTAACAAGTAAAGATTTTGACGATTCAATAATTGGAGACCAACTATGTAATTTGTAACAGTATTATATTTGATTTTAGAATATTAACTAGAACTGCTATTAGATAAAATTAACCAGTTAGAACACACAGCTAAAAAGGAATATATTCTAAGATAGAATGGTACAAAAGACAGTGACACCTTAGTAGAGAAGCGCACACGTACATGTGTGTGTGCGCGCACGAGAGAGAGAGAGAGAGAGAGAGAGAGTTTTCTCTTTTGGTAGTTGATTTGTTTAAGTGTTGGAGGTCACAGCTTGTCGAGCAATAAAAGAAGGAAAAATGATTAAGTAATCCTATAGATTAGTATTAATCACTTTCTTTTGTCACAAATAGACACCAACATGTAGACCCTTAGTCCCATTCTGCATTTAGACCCCACTTACGAACCCTAATAATGGCACCATAACTCAATTCTTCCTTCGAGGCGTTTGCATTTTTACCCTAAGTATATCTCTAATATAAATAAGATTCGAACAAACCCTACAGTATAATCTCTTCTCATAAATCAAATCATGAATATAGTTTGTAATTTTTCTTGAATTTCAAGATAAATCGTATTGTGGTGTGGTGTATATATATATATGTGCAGAAGTTTTATTCAAGTCCTCATCATTCTACATATATTAATAACAAATGAATTCTCTCAACAAACTTGGTGCTCTTAGGGCAAAATTTTCACCACTTTTGAAATAGTCGAAAGTAAAATAAATTTCTCAAACAATCATTTTGAACTGGTTAAATTTTAATTAAACGCACATTTCATAAGATTCATAACTTTTATTAACTTTTGAATCGTAAGTTCTATCATTTTTTATCAAAGTATGCTAAAACATTTGTTAAAATCTTTATCACATGGTCCCTTAATTTCAAAATGAAAGAAGTACAACACAGTAAGACGTTCGTGTACATAGAATCTCCCTTCTGGCAGCCATTATTGGTCTTAATTTGTGAATTAATGGGTGAATGGATTTGTGTCATGTGTAATTGTTGGCCACTTAAGCAAGAAAGAGAAGAATGATCTTGAATACATCAAGGCGTGTTAACTAAATGGGATCTTTAAAATAATCAACTTTAGCCAATAATGAACAACTTTTAAAAGGGCATAGGCATATGGACTTATCTATTTAATCTCATGTTCAAACTTTTAAATACATATTAAATTTTTAATAATGCCACTTTGTAAAACTCTTTGTTGCCTAGCTCCAAAGAGACTTTTGATTTAGGGTTTTGTCTTCTTCTTTTTTCCCCCCTTAATAAAAACTTCACACTGATTAGACAGGTTCTTTCTTACCCACAATTTGTTAATGCATTTAGGGACGTTTTCCTCTTTATTATGTCGAAATGATAAGACAATTTATAAATACAGAAACGTCTTATAAATAACTATTATATTGATATTATTTCTTTTGAAAATTATAGAAAATTAGAAACTTCTCTTATCGGTAATTTAAAATAAGAAATTCTCCTTCCATGCTTCGAGGTGAAGATATATATTTTTTTTTTTCGGACGAAGATTCTTTTAACTATTGGAGAAATAAAAGTTTTTTTTTTCCATTAAGACCAAAAGTTGCATATGTTAAACTTCAGAAAAGTAAATTGATTTTCTTGAGGCGGAAAATTTACTGAATTTTTTTATTTAAAATTCTCAAAGGAAAATAGATATAAATGAAAGGGCAGGTCTTGAAAATGCAGTACAAATAAGTAACATATATATTATTGAGGGACATATACCTACACAAAATTAAAATATCAATTGTCAGAAGCGATGACATATAAAATATATATTTTAATTTAAAACATTTTTACCTCTGTCATGTTTGTCCCATACCATTAGCAAATTGGAAATTAATATAATTATTGAGATATATAAAGCAAAACAACTTTATTTTTCAACCTCATGTATTAAAAATTCTCTAAAATACAGTTAATTCAAATATGTAACACTCCCTCGTGAAGTATAACAAGGTAGGAATGTATAATTCTTTTTTTTTTTTTTTTTATCTGTAATGAACCATAAACTGAAAATTATAAACCTCCAATTTTTTTTTCTTTTTTTTAAAGTTATCTGTAATGAACCATAAACTGAAAATTATAAACCTCCAAATCCACGCCGCACGTGTGTATATCATATTGTCCAAGTAGGCTCCACTCGACGGCTTCCACTTCGCCACCAGCTTTAACAATGAATATTACTACTACTTCGCCCATAAGTTGACAAAATAAAGGTCCTTTTTCGTTTTTCTTTAATTGGAAAGCGGATTTTTATTTTCATAATTTCTTTTTCATTTTTCAATAAAGCTAGAAGCAAACTCAATTATGAATTGTGATGCAATATAAAAAATAATTTTTATCGGAGAAAAAATAATAGATCAATAACATTATTAACTAATGTAAGAATTCGTAAAATGGATCAAAAATCTTACTTGAAATAAGAAATTCTAAAATATTTTGAACTACTGAATCACCTTATTTTTCAAATCTACAATTTTCTTACACTCCAATGGTACCGATACCAATCACAAAATTAGCCACAATATAAATGCCATTTTTTGTGAGTTTTCATGTCAAAATAGTGATTCTATGTGCCTTTCAATTTTACTGATTTTTTTTAAATATGAATTTCACCACATTACGGCTTGTTTTTCTCTCCATTTTCCTAATACAATCAATCCGAGGTTGTACGAGAGTTAAGGGTAGATATAAGAAGTTGTATATTTGAATTTAAAATTCAAACCACTTCTTCAAACTCTTTTAATATCATGTGGGTCGGGTCACCCTATATGGCCAACCCAAGACCCATAATTTTCAAAAATTAATTAATTAAAATAACTAAAAAAATGGAAGAATCTGTTGATTATTTTATTTTAAAATTGTTTATGGTAACAGTATTTGAGGAAATTCTAGAATGTGTTCGGGAGAGAAAATAGCACTTCTATATAAAAATGAATAATTAATATACTTTAATAAATTAATAATTCTTGAATTTCTCATCATATTAATATTCTTCAATCTTTCATCAAATTTTTAGAAAAAAAACAATTTATTAATTATTGTTGGACCATGTCTTAAGTAAAGGGGTACTTTCTAACTATGCAAAAAACAAATCAAAATCCTCTTAAGATTCATCATTATTAATTAATAATCAATAATAACTAAGGAGTGTGTATTCAATCGAAACTTTTAATGACTTTTTGAAATTTAAAAAATTTAGCGGTATTCAATATAGATTTTTTGAGACTCTATAAAAGTATTGGTATATTCAGTTAAGGCTTTTATAAATTTTTAAAAAGTCTATAAAAGTCATAGTTAAACAAAAAGTACTAAAATTTTTTTTAAAATTTGTCTCTCATTAATCACAAGATTCTGGGATATCCTTTCACAAAATAGTAATAATAATAATATATTTTTTTCAATATTTTTCTTTTTTTTTCCCTTCTACGAACATTGGAGTTATGATTAAAAGTTTATTTTATTAATCATATTTTTTTTTCTTTTTCTCTCTCTTATTGTTTCTCTCTTTCCTTTTCTCTCTACGAACATTAGATTCTTATAACTTTTTTTTTCTTTTGTCACTCATTTTTTTTTGGTGAAAAAAGATCTAATTTTAATTAAATTATAAAATTTTATATTGATTCTATATTTATTCTTTAAAGGTATATTATGTTAATAATATTGAATATTAAATTTTTTTTTTATTGTGCCCTTGTTTGAGCCACATTATTTTCCTTAGAATGAATTTTTGAATAGTGTATTGATGAAAAATGTGTGATTAAAAAATAAAGAAATATTTTAGATTTGCGTGTAATATTATTTTATTAAAAATGTGTGGTAGAAATGATGTAAAATCACTGTTTAAGAATATTTTTTTTTTGAAAAAATGTGGCTCAAACATGCCCTGATTATTATTTATTTATTTAATTAAGGTCCTAAATTTTTATTAATTTTAAAATATTTTTTTATTATATGTGGAGGGGAAGGGGAAGGAGAAGGCAAATTGTGGGAACCAATATCTTGTATATGAAAATTTCGCATTATTGTACTAGATCTACGTGAATTCTATTTCAAATGGAAGTTTTTAAAAG